>NC_045169.1:4217776-4222689 GCF_900700415.2 Clupea harengus
TGCAGAATGATAAATGTATCTGGAGAAATACTGTGTCTGGTGTTTTTCTCACAAGTACAAGGCGTAGAAGGAGCAAACAAAGCTATAACGCTCTGGTAACTGAGCACATCTGACAAGACTTAAGAGGGCGAATTACATATAATCAAAACCAAATTGCAATCTAATCTTCCTTTTATCCTCTTTAAAAGTCATATTTCCTTTTCAAATCAAACGTCACTTTCTTGCAAGAACGATTATTTTGAGCGTTTAAGTCTTACAAGCGCATTCAAGGAAACAATATTGCAATATTGAGCTTTTGAGGTTTGAAAACAAATAAATCATTTTAACGCTTTTTTTTTGACTCATTTGATGCCGTAAACGTCCCAATCTAGAGAGGCAGCAACCTGTAACCTCTCCATCCCTCTCCCCCCCCCTCCGTTATGAGACTCCATCATTATGCGCTGCAACCCTGCTTGATGGTTGTCCTCGCTGCAAGACATGTTCACTGTGACAGTGAGGGAGAGGAAGTCGTGGCCTTAGTGTCAAAACCCTGACAGAGAGAGCTCTGAACTTTTGACATGTGTGACACACAGCAGTATGGAGGCCGATTGCGGTGAGGGGGATGGTGGTGGTGTGGTGGTGATGGTGGTGGTGGTTGGAGGACGGCGGGAGGGGCTGGGTGGTGGTTCAGAGGTCAACAAGGTTGTGGTGGGTTGGAGAGAGGAGAAGCTCCAGGAGGGGGGGGGGGGCTGGCTGCGACATGGCAGCTCCAGACTGGGGGTCATGAGGGCCCCTCGAGGGCCCAGTCTCCCCGGAGAACGCTCTGCATTATACATAAGCACCGCGCGCTGGTGAAACACTGTGATTTCCAAAGTGAATAAAGTCATTCTAAACATACATTTACAGATAGGCTATGGCAACTGGAAAAGCTCAATTAGCTCAAATCGTATTATAATATTATTCACAAAATGTCACTTATTGATTTAAGTTTGACTAATGTTTTGAAATTAGTACAGCTTAGCAGATTAGTGAAATACATCTGTCAATTGTTACTAAAAAATGGGAAAGACAGACAAAGAAAACATTTGTGCTCCGAAAGTAAATTGTTGACTCATTTGATTTGAAAGTGAACAAATCTTTTTCACTTAATCAAATCAACTGAAATAATTGATTTGCGGCCACTGGGGGGAAAACATTGGCAGGTGTCTCCGTCCATCATAAACAATCCCCGAGACTCATTAAAGCAGAGGCCTCATCACCAGATCAACCCAAATGCTACGTTAAGGCTCTGTTTCAACTCTGGGCAGGCAGCTGGGGGACACAACGAGGTTTAATCATGATTAATCCATTTAATCATGAAATCAGGAGAGAGGCCTTAAAAATGCTGGATGCTGTTTTTTTTATTATTTTTATTCTTTCTTTCTTTTTTTTTCTCAAAACAACTTCAAGGGCGCAAGAGCGGGGCTACATAGGAAAGAAACACAAATCAAAGGAGAGATGATGAGAGAGCAGTAGAGAGGGAGGCAGAGAGAGAGAAAGAGAGGGAGGGAGATAAGAGAGCGAGAGAAAGAGAGGGAGATAAGAGAGAGAGGGGGGGGGGGGGGAGAAGAAGCCAAGCATGCTATATATTGAGACATCTCCAGTCGTTTCTGAGCCGATATAAATATGTTATTATAGGGTAATGTAATCATTCATTCGCCTCAGCCCTGCTCCCTGGCCACCTGACTCCCTCCTCCCTCCTCCTCCTCCTCCTTCCCTCCCTCCTCCTCTTTCCCTCCCTCCTCTGCTCCTTTTAAGAGCCCAGGCCCTTTCGGGGGAGTTGCCTTTCGATGATGTAGACATTCTGGCTCTCCAAGGGGCAATTAGCCACTGGTGACAGACCTCGCTGCTGCTGCTGCCCTTAGCTTTGCTCTCTGCCTCGGCGTGCTGGACCTGCCTGAAGCCCCCGCAACCCAACCGCCCGCCCGCCCGCCCTCCCTGGCCACACAAACACAACGCAAAAGCACCATCTCCACCACTACTGCTACCACCAACTCAAGATTCTCTGCTCCCCCTTCTGGGAAGGACGCTCGTTCATCTTCTTGCCCTACAACGTGTGAAATCATCCATCCTTCACGTCACCCTTGGCCCAGGTGCCATTTTCTTCCGCTACTACCCTTGCACACGCTCCGCCCACTGGCCGCTTGCAACAACAGCCAACAGGCTAGCATCCATCCACCACGGGACTGGACGGGTGGATCAGCTTGGACTGATTGAGGCTGGACACAACGGTCGCTAAGTCCATTAGCATTGACCAAACCCCTTTCAAAGCCCCCCATAATCAGATTAACCGCATCCCACTGCCCGGCCTGCCTGTCCTCTCACCTCCAAGTGGCTGAGTCTGAGGCCTGTCTCTCTCTCTGCGTGGTGGGGAGGGACATCTAACTCAAATGTAATAAGACTCATATCTCCAATTTAGCCCACAGGAGCCCTGGCCAGTCTCTCCGCTGGTGTTCCCCTGGAGAGTTGGTCTGCTCCACAGTCTGACCCAATCAGCCTCGCTGCACCGGTGCTGGCTGCCCCCCCCCCCCCCCCCCCCCCCCCCCGCTCACCCCTATCTCAATCATGCAGACCTGCTCCGAACATCACCCTGGGGATGGCCGCCGGGAACAGGCTCGCCGCCTAATGAACTCACCCTTAGCCTGAACACTCCGGGGGGGTCACCTCCCCTTACCCCGACCACCACCACCACCACCACCACCACCACCAGTAGCACCGACCCTGACCGCCTCACAGCTCACCTCACACACAAGCAAGGAGGGTGCATAGATCTACCTTAACCTTGGGGGAAATCCACCATTGGTAGTGCACATAGCCCTTAGCCCCTCACTGGTCAACCTCCAGTGCCCTCTCTCAGAAGAAATGTGATTTTTCTTGAGGGCATTTGGGAGGGTGGAGGTGTGTGTGCGTGAGGGGTGGGGGGTTAGTAGCAGTGAGGATCTTTGAAGTGCTCTTCTCCTCGTCATCAAACGATTGCCTCCACCGCCTCGGTGTTAATTGTTAGTGAATGACCTTTTTCCCTTCTTCAGTACCCCCTCAGGCCATAATTAGGCCTCTCCTGCCAGTGGGAACTACTTCACTTGAGTTCAAGTCTAAATTAGGCTGCTGAGATGGCTGGGAATTCACGTCCAAATACAGATGAGGTTTTATTTAAGACCACCGAAATGGAAATTCATGAATTTATTTAAAACTAATCTGGTATCTGTTTTCTTGTGAACAATTCTGCAAGTGACACGTGCCTGATTCTAAAGGTCAGAAGTTGAGGCGAAACAATCCTGTAGCCGAGAGGCTAGTGAGGAGCAGTCAGCACAATGCAGAAGATAGAGGCTTAGTGTCTGTACATTGAGTTTGAAAAGTCAAACATATAAAGTCATTGTATGGGAAATGTATGTACGTTGTGATACGCATTTATGTTTAATTTGTTTCAGTAAAGACCTTTTCACTCCTTTCTCTATGTGTTGGGAGAAGGCATGTATAGACGTGGTGGCTTCCTGCTAATGAAAGCGGTCGTACACTTGCTATATCCTGAGTATGTCTCAAGGTGTCAGACATGATTTGCCAGAAATGAGAGGGGGGGAAGAATGCTTAGCAGGAAGTAGGCTCAGAAACATTGTATCCATTCACCGTCAAAAAGGTTCAAGCCATCCCTTTTTTGGAAAAAGGAAGATATTGAAATGTTTAACGTGTGCTTAGAAACAAGTGACAATAACAAATACGAATTGTGACATTGTGTCAGTGTGAAAAGCACTGCATTAAGACTGCTGTTTCCTGTGTTCGGAGTGCTTTTTCACTCCTACTCCCACGAGAGAGGGACTCAACATGCCCCACTCAGGGGTTGGATAAAAAAATCATTGAAAACCCATTTGCTGCCTTGTCTCTTTCTTCCGTGGACCCAGGGATATTTTAAGGAAAGAACATTTCCTTTCCAACCACCATTACCCATAGGGTTCTCCGAAATAGACTTTCCTCTCCCTACACAGAAAAAAACATTGTGGAATGCTTTACTCGAGGCCAGAGAGAAAACAACAAGAGGCATGACAAGACTAAACCAACACCTGTTGCGATGTAAGTTACTGCACTTGATTACATTCCCAGGAAGCGGGCTTCCCAGAATGACTCGAGTGACTCGCAGGGGCATACAAGTGCGCTAATTACCCAACGCTTCCTTTCTTCAGGCCGACCGCCGTATCCGAGTTAACAGGAGCGTCGGGCTCCAGCTAGCCCCAGTCTTTACCAAACAGTGTGGCTCTCGTTCGCACGATCAAAGGCGAGCTCTTTGAGTTTGAGAATCAAACGCAGCTTCACTTAAATAAGAGGCTCCATTATGGTCCTCAGACGCTGTGAAACATTTACATGCTAATGAGCATTAAACAGGGTTTTGAAACCTCGTATCTTGTGCTCGCGAGCCGCGAAACCAACACTAATAAAGCTCGCGCTTTTGGAATTGGCTGGAAAGGGGAAGCTTTAAAAAAAAAAAAAAAAAAAAACCCAAAGAGTACAACACCGCTATAATGATTAAAGACACACGGCGCGGAAGCTCGCCAAGCACTACCATATTGTGCGGTCGGGCCGTCGAGTACGTCCCAAAGAAAGATGACAAAAGCCCCCCGATGCTCCTCGCTGTGACGGAGCACCTCTTCAGCGCTTCTGTTTTAGGGATTACGGCTGGCTGGCTGGCTGCGTGAGCGTTAGCGGGGGCGCTAGGTGAGATTTATAAAGCAGCTGCTAGCAGGGGCGTGTGGGGAGCTGAGTAAATGTGGCCCATCTGCTGTGCGTTTCAATCAGTTTCACCGCTACACCACTGCTGCAGGAGGCAGTGCAAACGCAGCAACATTAGTCCCTCCAACTCTCCGATTCTCTCTCTTTCTCTCTCTCTCTCTCTCTCTCTCTCTCTC
>NC_045169.1:4230689-4238189 GCF_900700415.2 Clupea harengus
GGCAAGGACAGAGTTAGAGTACATTATTAGCATTGGTTTGAGTGTGTGTGTGTGTGTGTGTGTGTGTGTGTGTGTGTGTGTGTGTGTGTGTGTGTGTGTGTGTGTGTGTGTCTGTCTGTTTGTAGTAGCATCATACCCAATGGAGCAATGGACGTGTAGAACCCCTGCCAGCATTGTAATGGAGTTCAAATCTGTCTGTCACCCTCACTTTCTCTCCCTCTCTCACACACACACACACACACATATGCACACACACACACACATATGCACACAAACACACACACACACACACACACACACACACACACACTCCACTCCACTGTGCACTGGGCCCTGCAGTTTGCGACTCAGTCTCAGCCTGTAGCATCGCATCCAGCGAAATGTCACCGCCGGAGCTAGCACTGGGCTAATTAACGCTAATGGCCTCCGCAGCACAGAGACTAGCAGCCCCCTCGTTTCCCTGCGCGCGCTCAACTTCGATTGGCTTTTTAATTGCTAGGTGCTGCCTTGCCTGCCTGACTGCCTGCCTGCCTTCCTCCCAGCCTGACCCAGAAATGTCAGCCCCAGACCTGGGCGCCCGAGCGAGAGCACGCCCCCCGGCCCTCCTCTTAGATCTTGGCAGCCGGAGCTCAAGGTGACACACCAAGATGCAGTGTGCACAAAATGTCAACTGCTTAATTTAATGTTGGTGTGAGCCGGGGCGGGGTGTAGTTTGGGAGTGGGAGTGGGCAGGGAGGGGAGGGGAGGGGAGGGAGTGTTGGGGCCCTGAGAAATCAGCTGGGAGATTTAGAGTAAGAGCGAAGAGAGAGAGAAAGAGAGAGAGAGAGAGAGAGAGAGAGAGAGAGAGAAAGAACAACCAGCGAACTTAATGGTGCAGAGAGGCAACTGTAGTCGTACACACCGAGCCAAATGCAATGAATCACAGCTGAACACTATGCAATTAAGAAGCCAGTGCGGTTAGTCTCATTAACCTTAATACTGTGTGGAATGACTCTATACAGCGCACAGACTATACTCCGCAAACTCTCCGAAATTTTGGGGGCCAAGATTCCTGACGAAGCTGAGATGTAATAACTGGGGCCTGAGAGCCACAGCACGGGGGCCCACAGGTGGTAATGAGCCAGTCGCTCCTGTCCTTTGCACAAAATGAAGGGAGGGAGCAGAAAAGGGAAGCCATATTGGCTCTAACTCTCCTCACAGGAGTCAAATATTTACACTGTGTAATAAATGTCTCGAACAAGTAGGAACGTCTTTTGCATTTCCTTCAGAGGCATGGACTTCGCAGCTCTCAAATTGAGGTGTTAGGAGTTCATTTGAAATGAGACGAAGAGCAAACCGTTTATTGAAATATGAACTATTAATAACTGCAACCAAATTACAGACATCAGTAAATACTAGATTCATGCCAAAACACACAATTATGACATTAGACTGAATATCTGACTTGGAATTAGACACCATGAGGAAGAGAGTTTATTTTAGCAGGCACCTGTAGGAGAGAAAGGGCACCATGTTCTTGGGCTTATATCAATGGTGTGCTTCTGCAAGTAGAGGCTTCAGTTGCAGTACATAGTGTGTGAAGCTGTGTGACTGTATGAGATGTGAGTGTGTGTCAGAGCATTAGCATGTGCTGTACGTGTGCATACAACGTGATGCTCATGGATTTCTTCATGTAAGTGTATCTGTGTGCGCATAACACAGACCAGATCATACACGTGTGTGTGTGTGTATGTGTATGTGTGTATACACAAGAGAGGAGTAAGGAAGATAGGCGCGTGTACGCGCATAGGGGTGTGAGTGCGCACGAGGCCATGCGTGTACTTTTCCGTCCTGACACATCACTTTGCGTCCTTGCGTGCCGCTGCCGGCTATCGATCGCTGCGGTGTACCTGTCACGGCCTTGAGAGGTGTTGCGACTGGGGGAGAGGGAAAGGTTACCCGCCGTAGTGTCGTAATCAATGGCGTGCATTCAGCCCCAGTCGAGTGACAGCGCTATCGCTTCGAAAACCGCCAGCCAAAAATAATTAAGGAAGACAAAGAGCTTTTTTTTGGAGCGGAAAAAGGGCTACACGCTCACAATCTGGGAGGTGTCAACAATTGAACAGCCAGACATTAGTAAAAGACTGACCTAAAGACAGTGAGAGGGAGAGGGAGAGAGAGAGAAGAGAGAGGAGAGAAAGAAACAAAGGCAAGGAATGCTGATGATTCATCCAAACAACGGCTACATGATGTCATCTGTGTTTTATGTAGCAAGATCCTCGCTGTCTTCAGCTTTTTGCTCGCGGGGTCTGGAATGTTCATCTGACATCTTAGGGTGACATATTGCGCGTTCTTCTCCACATGCACAAGCAACCGTGTAATCACATTTCGAGCCTCCCCAGCTGCCTGGGCCACACGCTAACTCTGCCTCCACCCCGCAAGCAAGCAAGTCCTCCCACAGATCTCTCCATGCTAGTCCCGCAACCTTTCACCCTTTCCTTCCCAAAAACCCCCCAAAAAAGTAAGGCGACTTGTGCTTTAAGGTGACGGGTTAATGAGTCGCCACGGCGACACTGGTGCCCCTAACCAACCATTCCGCGGTGAGGGACCCCGGTCAGCCAATCTGTGGCCCGTGCTCCTCCGTCTTCATTTGTGTGGCTGTAATTGGCTCTGACGGCCAGCTCGAGCGTGGCAAAGGGAACAGCCGTCGTTGTGTAAACAAAGCCACATGTTCCCCAAACGGGGGGCTTGCGCCCCATTCCAGCTCCGGATAAGGAGTGAAGGGGGGGGTGGGGTGGGGGGGGGGGGCGGGGGCATGGCATACCCCTCGCTCAGCATGGCACCAGCATGGAGAGGATGCACCAGTGCTCTTCAGAGGAGATGGAAGGTCGGGCCAAAGTCACCCCTGACTGGGGACACAAGAGTCACTGCTTCCCAGGGCTCACTTCCTGGACACCCAACAACACTACATGGTTTAGCTCTGTGTGACTACAAATGGCAACAAAGCCAGTCATTAGTAGAGTCAAGTGTGTCCAGCTACGCAAGGCCAGGGAGACATTCATTGTTCACACAGGGAATGGAACTTCAGCCATTTTGTGCTCATTCCAGCTGAGCCCCATATTGGATTTCTTTGAGTTTGACAGCAGTCTTTTTTTTCCTACGAAAGAGAAGCTTTTTCACTTCTATGGTGGTAAATGGTGACCAATTCCCAAAGGTCACTGGCATTCTGCTGGATAATTACTTTTGTGCTACACTGAAAAACAACATGGCTGACTACCGAGAAGAGGCTGAGAGGATTTTTTTCTTTTTTTATTCGTTCTTTTGGTGAACCTCGGACATGTTATTCTGGGAATACCTAGGAACAGGTTTTGGCACCGCTACATCGAGCCATTCATTCTCATATGTAGCCACGGCCTGGCACACTATTTAATTTGATAGTCTGGGTCTCCTGCTGGAGGGGCTTCCCAGCCACTCGGAGCCCATCTGCCATCTCTCTGGCGGCGGCGGCGACGGCCAGCCGGCTCTCTCTCCCCGGCTCCAGCGCCGCTCCGCTGATCCCACCGGCAGGAAATCAGGCATGATGGACCAAAGGCTCGGCGCGTCATCCGGCCGACAGCACCAAATTGGAGAGGAGCACGGAGAGCCGAGAGCGGGGCCAGAGAAGACTTGAGAGAGAAATATTGAAGTGGAAGGATGGGGATATGGAAAGAGAGAGCGAGCGAGAGAGAAAGAGAGAGAGAGAGAGAGAGAGAGAGAGAGAGGGAGAAGGGCAGAGAGATGGAAAGAGTGAAAGAAAGAGACATGGAGGACAAAAATGAGAAATTTCAGGGAAAGTGAATAAACGGAAATCGAGTGTGAGAGAGAAAGAGAGAGAGAGAGAGAGAGAAAGGGGGGAATAGGGATTGAATTCAGGCGGAAAAGAAAGTGTAGTGTGCAGAGAGAGAGATATATAGAGAGAGAGTAAGCACGTGAAGAGGAGAAGCAAGGATTTAATTCAACGAGGGCAGTGCACACACAAAGGAGAGATAGGGCCGCAGACAGATCTAATTCACACCACCACTTCGCACTTCGCGACTAGAAAAATTCATCTCCACTTTGACGGCAGGATAACAGGCTGCACGTGCTGCCCGTCATGCCCGGTACACCAGATATGAATGCAGAGATAGGAACGCAGCACGCATGTATTCCCAGTGGGCCGCACTGAGGGATGAACCCAATGTAGCACCAGTTTAAGTGTGAGGATGAGTCTCCGAGTCCCCCTCCCCGCCCGCCCGCCCGCCCGCCCGCCGAGCCGAGTGGCTCCCTCTGGTCTTACGGGTATTACACGCTCTGGCACACCAATCCGCCGCCTGTAAACGAAGCTAATCACTACGCTAGCTCAGCGTCTTTTTCTATCGCTTGATGAAAAGAAATGATTTCCAGAAAGGATTATAATATAGATTAAAATACATATCAGGACTGTCTTTCCCCCCCCACCCCCCCATCCCCCCTCCTCCTCCGAAGTTCATTTTCCTTGAGCAATAAGCCATCCGTCACGGCTTGGGAATTCTGGGATAAGAGGAGTTTCATAGCCGGTGGGCATCTATCCGAAATACACACGCGCGAGAACACAATTACATGATGATGATGTTAAAGTGGGTATGGGAGGCAAGTTTCATGCTCAACGGTTTTCCTTAGTCCTTCACACCACATATCCTTCTCGCTAGCGGCAACAGGAAACACCTTTTGACTCGTTGCCAAACTAAAACAATATTTTTTCCGGTCATATGTTCCCTAGGATTTTGAGTATCGTCCCTGAGGCACAAACATACAAATTCAAATGAATAAAATCAGACTTGGGTCGTTAGCTTGACCTGCGTCGTTTTAGAGGAGGTCCATCACTTCCAAATGTTATCGTGTTTTCATTTTTGCTTGAAAGGGAGATTTCCAGTGCTTGCAATGAGTCGCTGTAATTTGGACTGAAGGTTAGCCTCCCATTAACACGCTTGTGTTAACCTTGCGGGCAATAAGCACTTGCGGCAAATCCTTTGCCCCTGAAACATGAAATAGTGCACGTTTGGCCTCACTCTTTAATGAGGTTAGTTAATGTTCTCCCAACCTTGGGAAAACATAAAAGCGCTAGCATTTACACATCTGACACGTAAAAAAAAAAAAAAAGATGACACACCAAAAGATGAAATGGCTTCCTCCGCACCTCAGAGAGACAAAAGGGTCTGGAATTAAAAAAGCCCTAATTGAATGTCCTGTTTGTGAATACAGCCATCCGCTGCTGGGGCTTTAACTGATCAGAGAACAGCCCGCCATGTTGATCAAACACCCATTCATCTATCTGTAGTCTCATATGATGGTTTTTTTTTTTATCTGCTTTTTGCCTTGGATTTTCCGAATGGTTTAATTAATACGTTCCAGAGGCCCGTGTGCCCGGCTTGCCATGCAAGCCTCATTGATCGTAGCAGCTGGTGCTATCAGTCAAATCTGTCTGTCTGTCTCAATTTTCTCTGTTCCGACATGCTCCCTCTCCAATCTCTCCCACTGTCTGACCCACTACTATACCCTCTCCTTTCTCTCTCTCTCTCTCTCTCTTTCTTCTTCTATTTCTAAATAAGAGGGGGAACATAGTTCAGTGTTTTCAGATAACATTAGGTCTGGAGGAAAGAAAATGGATAGAGAGGGTCTCTGTGAAATTACACTCTTTGATGACTTGCCACTCTGAGTTATGAACAGAAAGCAAATGGAAAAAGAAGAAAAAACATGAAATGGAGAGAGAGAAAGAGAGAGAGAGAGAGAGAGAGAGAGAGAGAGAGAGAAAATAGCCAAAAAAGACATATGGGACGTGAGATGCTTATGAGGTGTTTGCTAATCAACACCATTGCACAGTCTAGCACAACATCACAAAAGACTAATGGTTTCATTAAAAATGAGAATTGTCTGAATTCAACCGTGCAAGTCACCATGTATTGCAGAGCCCATCTCTCTGACAAGGTTTGATGGCAGACTGCAAGCAGGCTAGTCTTGTGAGTCGCAAGCATCCCGCATACTCATTTCATACAACACAGAGTTGAGCAATTACACAGACAATGGTTTGTTTGGCAATGAAAAAGAAAGATTGGTCCAGAAAAAAAAGGAGGCTTTTTCGCCGGTTTTCTCTGTTGAAAGGTAAACCATTTTTTGAAAGGTAAATAATCATAGATAATGGCTAGAACTGTGCTGTTTCGCATTCGTGTTTGCATTTTAGCAGGAAAGTGTGTGTTCATGTGTGTGTGTGTGTGTGTGTGTGTGTGTGTGCTCATGTGCATGTGTGTAAGTGACAGAGGAATTCCATTAAGAGTCCACAGAGACAGGGCACATGACAAAAAAAAGATAGATTTACAAGAAAAAACTTTGAAGGAGCATCGTCTATCCTTTTCTCACGCAAGCATAACCTGATCTCACTATTACTTCTCACCTCTGCTCAGTTCCACTCTCCTCTCTCTCTCGTCTCAGAGACACCGAACACCATAGAGACCCACACAGGCTAAGTGTCCCTGCCTTAGCACTGAACAGTGAAAGTGGGGCACAAGAAATGTTCCTTCACATACTGAGTACTATGGGTATATACTGTTTGCATGCAAGCACGCACGCACGCACGCACACACGCACACACGCACACACGCACACACACACACACACACACACACAACACACCTCCGGTCTAGGTCAGCGGCAAAGGTTAGGGCCTGACATGGTGATCAAAACCATGAAGAGCTGTTAAGTGCTTTTAGCACGCTATGTTTGGATGTTTGGATGTACCGCAACATGGACCCATCAGAGCGAGGTCAAATTCTACCAAATGTCAAAAATAAAAGGGGCAAAGGACTCTTCTAGGGTACCCTAGCAGGGGTACGTTTTGGGCACCTTTTCCTCAACTGTCCTCAACAATATAACATCAATGCTAAGCGAAATCCTGCAGCAAAAGCTAGCAAACAATCCCAAGCACCATATGTTCTCAGATGGCATTGCTCTGAAACTGGGAGCTCAACCTTTAAAGCCATGCTGTTGGTTTCTTCTGAAGGCCCTCTCTGTCTGTTTGTCTGTCTATCTCTCTTTCTCTCTCTTCACACCAGAGCTTTTGGTGCGGACCGGAGTCCGTTTGAGTCGTTAGTTTGGTTAGTTGCGCGCCGAGGGACCTTACCCCAGTCCTCCAGAATGTGGGGGTCTGGGGTACGGTTCACCTGAGCTCCAGTGTCGTTCATACTTGGGGTGAAAGCTATCTTATGTAAAACCAGAGCTACTGACGGCCGCTGCTGGGTCTTAATTCTTCTACAATAAATAAATCACCATTAAATGTGAAATTGTTTATTAACATGCAATTTTCTGAAGAGCAAACCATCTTAAAAATAGGCTGGTGACTAGAAGATAGCTACATGGCAATTCATGCTTGAGGGTATGCATGTATACTCTGCAAGCAAAACTGCAAATTCATCTTGCATTGCCGTCTGTCTCTGTAAAAACCTTATCCAAGCAGCTTGTATCATTTATGGC
>NC_045169.1:4243189-4255689 GCF_900700415.2 Clupea harengus
AGAGCAAACAAACGAGACAAATCCCTCGTTCTTTTTTAACCTCTCCTCTTCCCTCTTGTTTCTGAGAGAGAGAGAGAGAGAGAGAGAGAGAGAGAGAGAGGAGTGAGGGGGGCAGCTTAAAGGGGGTCTCTTTTGTGCTGGGGTGATTGAGCAGAAAGAGAGGGGATGTGCTTTTGCACATACACACACACACACACACACACACACACACACACACACACACACAACGCACACACACACACAAGACAGACAGACATACACACACACTTGCCTATGTGATGACCATCAAAAGGCCACACACATAAACACACATCAACACAGTCTACACACACACACACATAGACAGATTAACACACACACACACACACACACACACACACACACCACTTAAAGACCACTGAGTGTTGCCACCATGGAAGCCATGCCAGCGGGGGATTGTGAGGGGGGAGGGTCTCGTGTCTGAGCGTGCTGGGCAGTGCAGGGCAGCCAGCACTTGTTAGCCTCCTCAAGCACACGGCCATTTCCCCACGATCAATCATTTATCCAGACAGTTAAAATCCAAGGTTAAGCAGTCGGTAATCACACATACAAACAGTGTTTTAGTTTCCCCAAGAAGTGTGTCAGGTCTGCTCAAAGGTGCCACTCCATGACAGTTACTTAAGCCTTTACTTAACGCACAGTGCAGAATGATAAATGTATCTGGAGAAATACTGTGTCTGGTGTTTTTCTCACAAGTACAAGGCGTAGAAGGTGCAAACAAAGCTATAACGCTCTGGTAACTGAGCACATCTGACAAGACTTAAGATGGCGAATTACATATAATCAAAACCAAATTACAATCTAATCTTCCTTTTATCCTCTTTAAAAGTCATATTTCCTTTTCAAATCAAACGTCACTTTCTTGCAAGAACGATTATTTTGAGCGTTTAAGTCTCATAAGCGCATTCAAGGAAACAATATTGCAATATTGAGCATAAGGTTTGAAAACAAATAAATCATTTTAACGCTTTTTTTTTACTCATTTGATGCCGTAAACGTCCCAATCTAGAGAGGCAGCAACCTGTAACCTCTCCATCCCTCTCCCCCCCTCCGTTATGAGACTCCATCATTATGCGCTGCAACCCTGCTTGATGGTTGTCCTCGCTGCAAGACATGTCCACTGTGACAGTGAGGGAGAGGAAGTCGTGGCCTTAGTGTCAAAACCCTGACAGAGAGAGCTCTGAACTTTTGACATGTGTGACACACAGCAGTATGGAGGCCGATTGCGGTGAGGGGGATGGTGGTGGTGGTGGTGGTGATGGTGGTGGTGGTTGGAGGACGGCGGGAGGGGCTGGGTGGTGGTTCAGAGGTCACAAGGTTGTGGTGGAGTTGGAGAGAGGAGAAGCTCCAGGATGGGGGGGGGGGGCTGCGACATGGCAGCTCCAGACTGGGGGTCATGAGGGCCCTCGAGGGCCCAGTCTCCCCGGAGGAACGCTCTGCATTATACATAAGCACCGCGCGCTGGTGAAACACTGTGATTTCAAAGTGAATAAAGTCATTCTAAACATACATTTACAAATAGGCTATGGCAACTGGAAAAGCTCAATTAGCTCAAATCGTATTATAATATTATTCACAAAATGTCACTGATTGATTTAAGTTTGACTAATGTTTTGAAATTAGTACAGCTTAGCAGATTAGTGAAATACATCTGTCAATTTGTTACTAAAAAATGGGAAAGACAGACAAAGAAAACATTTGTGCTCCGAAAGTAAATTGTTGACTCATTTGATTTGAAAGTGAACAAATCTTTTCACTTAATCAAATCAACTGAAATAATTGATTTGCGGCCACTGGGGGGGAAAACATTGGCAGGTGTCTCCGTCCATCCATAAACAATCCCCCGAGACTCATTAAAGCAGAGGCCTCATCACCAGATCAACCCAAATGCTACGTTAAGGCTCTGTTTCAACTCTGGGCAGGCAGCTGGGGGACACAACGAGGTTTAATCATGATTAATCCATTTAATCATGACATCAGGAGAGAGGCCTTAAAAATGCTGGATGCTGTTTTTTTATTATTATTTTTATTCTTTCTTTCTTTTTTTTTCTCAAAACAACTTCAAGGGCGCAAGAGCGGGGGGCTACATAGGAAAGAAACACAAATCAAAGGAGAGATGAGAGAGCAGTAGAGAGGGAGGCAGAGAGAGAGAAAGAGAGGGAGATAAGAGAGCGAGAGAAAGAGAGGGAGGCAGAGAGAGAGAAAGAGAGTGAGATAAGAGAGCGAGAGAAAGAGAGGGAGGCAGAGAGAGAGAAAGAGAGGGAGATAAGAGAGCGAGAGAAAGAGAGGGAGATAAGAGAGAGAGGGGAGGGGGGGGAGAAGAAGCCGAGCATGCTATATATTGAGACATCTCCAGTCGTTTCTGAGCCGATATAAATATGTTATTATAGGGTAATGTAATCATTCATTCGCCTCAGCCCTGTTCCCTGGCCGCCTGACTCCCTCCTCCCTCCTCCTCCTCCTCCTTCCCTCCCTCCTCCTCTTTCCCTCCCTCCTCTGCTCCTTTTAAGAGCCCAGGCCCTTTCGGGGGAGTTGCCTTTCGATGATGTAGACATTCTGGCTCTCCAAGGGGCAATTAGCCACTGGTGACAGACCTCGCTGCTGCTGCCCCTTAGCTTTGCTCTCTGCCTCGGCGTGCTGGACCTGCCTGAAGCCCCCGCAACCCAACTGCCCGCCCGCCCTCCCTCCCTGGCCACACAAACACAACGCAAAAGCACCATCTCCACCACTACTACTACCACCAACTCAAGATTCTCTGCTCCCCCTTCTGGGAAGGACGCTCGTTCATCTTCTTGCCCTACAACGTGTGAAATCATCCATCCTTCACGTCACCCTTGGCCCAGGTGCCATTTTCTTCCGCTACTACCCTTGCACACGCTCCGCCCACTGGCCGCTTGCAACAACAGCCAACAGGCTAGCATCCATCCACCACGGGACTGGACGGGTGGATCAGCTTGGACTGATTGAGGCTGGACACAACGGTCGCTAAGTCCATTAGCATTGACCAAACCCCTTTCAAAGCCCCCCATAATCAGATTAACCGCATCCCACTGCCCGGCCTGCCTGCCTGTCCTCTCACCTCCAAGTGGCTGAGGCTGAGGCCTGTCTCTCTCTGCGTGGTGGGGAAGGACATCTAACTCAAATGTAATAAGACTCATATCTCCAATTTAGCCCACAGGAGCCCTGGCCAGTCTCTCCGCTGGTGTTCCCCTGGAGAGTTGGTCTGCTCCACAGTCTGACCCAATCAGCCTCGCTGCACCGGTGCTGGCTGCCCCCCCCTCTCACCCTCCCCCCTCACCCCTATCTCAATCATGCAGACCTGCTCCGAACATCACCCTGGGGATGGCCGCCGGGAACAGGCTCGCCGCCTAATGAACTCACCCTTAGCCTGAACACTCCGGGGGGGTCACCTCCCCTTACCCCTTACCCCGACCACCACCACCACCACCACCAGTAGCACCGACCCTGACCGCCTCACAGCTCACCTCACACACAAGCAAGGAGGGTGCATTGATCTACCTTAACCTTGGGGGAAATCCACCATTGGTAGTGCACATAGCCCTTAGCCCCTCACTGGTCAACCTCCAGTGCCCTCCCTCAGAAGAAATGTGATTTTTCTTGAGGGCATTTGGGACGGGTGGAGGTGTGTGTGTGTGAGGGGTGGGGGGTTAGTAGCAGTGAGGATCTTTGAAGTGCTCTCCTCCTCGTCATCAAACGATTGCCTCCACCGCCTCGGTGTTAATTGTTAGTGAATGACCTTTTTCCCTTCTTCAGTACCCCCTCAGGCCATAATTAGGCCTCTCCTGCCAGTGGGAACTACTTCACTTGAGTTCAAGTCTAAATTAGGCTGCTGAGATGGCTGGGAATTCACGAGCCCACCGAAATGGAAATTCATGAATTTATTTAAAACTAATCTGGTATCTGTTTTCCTGTGAACAATTCTGCAAGTGACACGTGCCTGATTCTAAAGGTCAGAAGTTGAGGCGAAACAATCCTGTAGCCGAGAGGCTAGTGAGGAGCAGTCAGCACAATGCAGAAGATAGAGGCTTAGTGTCTGTACATTGAGTTTGAAAAGTCAAACATATAAAGTCATTGTATGGGAAATGTATGTGCGTTGTGATACGCATTTATGTTTAATTTGTTTCAGTAAAGACCTTTTCACTCCTTTCTCTATGTGTTGGGAGAAGGCATGTATAGACGTGGTGGCTTCCTGCTAATGAAAGCAGTCGTACACTTGCTATATCCTGAGTATGTCTCAAGGTGTCAGACATGATTTGCCAGAAATGAGAGGGGGGGAAGAATGCTTAGCAGGAAGTATGCTCAGAAACATTGTATCCATTCACCGTCAAGAAGGTTCAAGCCATCCCTTTTTTGGAAAAAGGAAGATATTGAAATGTTTAACGTGTGCTTAGAAACAAGTGACAATAACAAATACGAATTGTGACATTGTGACATTGTGTGAAAAGCACTGCATTAAGACTGCTGTTTCCTGTGTATCGGAGTGCTTTTTCACTCCTACTCCCACGAGAGAGGGACTCAACATGCCCCACTCAGGGGTTGGATAAAAAATCATTGAAAACCCATTTGCTGCCTTGTCTCTTTCTTCCGTGGACCCAGGGATATTTTAAGGAAAGAACATTTCCTTTCCAACCACCATTACCCATAGGGTTCTCCGAAATAGACTTTCCTCTCCCTACACAGAAAAAAACATTGTGGAATGCTTTACTCGAGGCCAAGAGAGAAAACAACAAGAGGCATGACAAGACTAAACCAACACCTGTTGCGATGTAAGTTACTGCACTTGATTACATTCCCAGGAAGCGGGCTTCCCAGAATGACTCGAGTGACTCGCAGGGGCATACAAGTGCGCTAATTACCCAACGCTTCCTTTCTTCAGGCCGACCGCCGTATCCGAGTTAACAGGAGCGTCGGCTCCAGCTAGCCCCAGTCTTTACCAAACAGTGTGGCTCTCGTTCGCACGATCAAAGGCGAGCTCTTTGAGTTTGAGAATCAAACGCCAGCTTCACTTAAATAAGAGGCTCCATTATGGTCCTCAGACGCTGTGAAACATTTACATGCTAATGAGCATTAAACAGGGTTTGAAACCTCGTATCTGTGCTCGCGAGCCGCGAAACAACACTAATAAAGCTCGCGCTTTTGGAATTGGCTGGAAAGGGGAGCTTTAAAAAAAAAAAAAAAAAAAACCCAAAGAGTACAACACCGCTATAATGATTAAAGACACACGGCGCGGAAGCTCGCCAAGCACTACCATATTGTGCGGTCGGGCCGTCGAGTACGTCCCAAAGAAAGATGACAAAAGCCCCCCGATGCTCCTCGCTGTGACGGAGCACCTCTTCAGCGCTTCTGTTTTAGGGATTACGGCTGGCTGGCTGGCTGCGTGAGCGTTAGCGGGGGCGCTAGGTGAGATTTATAAAGCAGCTGCTAGCAGGGGCGTGTGGGGAGCTGAGTAAATGTGGCCCATCTGCTGTGCGTTTCAATCAGTTTCACCGCTACACCACTGCTGCAGGAGGCAGTGCAAACGCAGCAACATTAGTCCCCTCCAACTCTCCGATTCTCTCTCTTTCTCTCTCTCTCTCTCTCTCTCTCTCTTTCTCTCTCTCTATCTATCTCTTTCTCTCTCTCTGCAGCATTAGTGTGATGTATGATGAGAGAGAAAAGTGCCGTGCTCTTTCCCTTCCCTGCGTGTTTCTCATTCCACCGGTCACACGGTTTTTCATCCTTCGCACAGCACCCCACCCCCCCCTCCCACCCCATCCCCTCCCCCCTCAACTCAACCCCCCACTCAACAACTCCACATCCATCTTCCTCCCTGGGTCTCCCACAATCTAAATCTCTCCCTCTGACTCTCATTTTAAAATGCCACATGATTGCTTGGATCTACATTTCCTTGAATGGATCATCAGCACTCATTTAAATAACCAAAATCAGCAACTTGGGCACTAACTGCTTTTTCTTGCCAATTCTCCCTCCCTGCAAGCAGAATGCAGAGTATATATATATATAGAGAGAGAGAGAGAGAAAGAGAGATAGAGAGAGATCTAGATAGATAGAGAAAGAGAGAGACAGAGGGAGAGACAGACAAAAGAAAAAGCAAGAATTACTGCCATACACACAGCATTATCTTTTCTAATACACACTCAAACACAATATTGATAGCAGACAGCAACCAATTGTTGGCAATTTTGTGCTGTGGAAAGGCACAATCAAGCAGGCCCACATTCTTCGCCTTTTCACAGGAAACTCTTCACATTACAGCCGAAAGCAGGAGCTCTAAATCCTCAGACATTCCTGGACAAAGGAAGTGCAGGAGTCTCTCAGTAGGAACCAGGGAACTCGTACCAAGCAGGCCACACGAAAACAAAATAGTATCAAAGTGCGAATACACCCCCAGCCACAAATGACAGTCTGCACTGTCTGTGTAGGCTCTGCACACAGACGCGGTTTCTACACATAAACGCTTGTGTTTGTGAGTGTGAGAGAGAGTAAGTGTCTGAATATGTGTGTGTGTGTGTGTGTGTGTGTGTGTGTGTGCATGACAGTGGATAAAGCTCAAGGATTTATGGCCAACGTATAAATAGAATGTGAAAAAAAGACAATTACCATCACTTACGGGATAGCTCTGCTCACATCTGCAACATTAATTTAACCAATGGGTGTTTACCTCGGGCGAGGATGGACGGGTTTGGGTAAGAGGAAAATAAAAGAGGGGGGAGGTGTGTGTGTGTGTGTTCTGGGTGGGGGGGGGGGGGTGAAAGAGAGAAAGAGCGACTGTCGTCCCCGTCCTCGCTATTATCTGTGCCTTTTTTCCGCCGGCAAGATGCTTAATTAGGTTGCTGGTTGTGTGTGATCGCTTTTGTCTTTGTGCTTTGTTCACCTCGGCGTGGATGCAGCGTTGCTGTTGTTCTGCAGACAGGAGAATGCCGGGGAGGCCAAGGGAGAGAGAGAGTGGGTTATTTTTATGCTGGGATACAAAAGCCCTGTCTGAGGCCCGGGCCTCTATTAGCTTGTGCTAGCATTCCAAGCCCCAGTTGATGACAATAGCAGATAGACCTGCAGGGTCTCTGTGTTCTGTGTTCTTTTCTTTTCTTTTTTACACTGTGATTATGGTGATTGTGAAAACACTGGAACCCAACAGAGTAGTAGAGTGGAGTGTGTGTGTGTGTGTGTGTGTGTGCGTCTGTGTGCTGTGCGTGTGTTCGCGCGTTTATAAATATTTCATGGAATTAATGTTTTGATTATTCCTCTTCAGAGCAGATTGTGTTTTCGAGACAGACAACTGTGCAGAAAGGCTCTTGAACACTGGTTAGGAGCTGACGTTCTCATTTAAGCCAAACAGAAACAAGAAAAATGCTAAAATGTTTGCACTTACTGGGTGCTTTAACAGCATGTAATCGAGCATCCATCACAGGCATTCTGCATACCTCCCCCTTATTGACTCTGGTTGTCCTGTGATTACTCACATTTACATTTACATTTACATACATACATAAGAAGCCTTTGCCTTCTTTTTATTTATTTTTTGTACTTCTTATGCCGGCTGAGGTCCACAGGTTTCTACTGTCACCTCAGGTGATGCTAGTTATTTCAAAGCTGCAGATGCAAGCCGGCCTTCATAACAAACCCATGTGCACAGTTGAGCATGGGCAGGCGTCCACCTAGGGTTGGAGCGAGGCAGGTTCATAAACCAACGGGCAGATAGGTGCAGAGAGAGCGATCCCTTCAGGCCGAACGAGCGCTAACACGTGCTAATCTGATTTGTGTTAATAGCCCATGCTAATTGTTCCTAGGTGTACACGGATGGTTAAGATCATTCATGTCTGCCGTGGGTTCTTCCTAAGTGAGCCCCAGGAACGGTAGGTAAACCAAGCTTTAATTACATTTCACCTACAGCTGCTAATGCAGGACTCAGTTACCTCTTCCATCCGAACGTCTTCACAGTGAACGTTTCCAGGGAGTCCAGAGACGTGTCTGGACTGTGAAATGCCAGTGATCTGGCTGCAGAAAATGTGAATTTGTCTGGCATGTGTTTAAAGATGGGCTTTTTATTTTGATGTAAAAATGCATTTGAAGTAAGACATCTGCATAACATTATGATGGACAGCTAAATAGCCTAACAATGTGTCAAAACCCTTAAGATGTGGTGCTAAACCACAAAACATCCCACATTCTCTGTGTGTGTGTGTGTGTGTATGTGTGAGTGTGTGAGAGTGTGTGAGTGTGTGCGTTCTTTCAACATACCAATGAATCTATTCAGTTTGACTTTTCCCTCTTCAAAAATGGAAAGAAAGCTGAATTCCAAAAGCTTGTGGAGTGTCCAGAGATGCTGTGATCTCCTCAGATCATAAGGCCGTTGGTAGACAGGGCCGCAGGCCAGCGCAGGACTTGGCCACTCGCGTCAGGAGCGTTTAGTGCCGGCATTTGGGGAATGTTGAGTCGAGAGCTTTGAGAAAGAGTGGAGGCTGGGGGGAAAACAATACGTCGCTCCCCTTTCTCCTTCTCTCTCTCTCTCCGTTGCTCTCCCTCTGTTTCCCCCTCCCTCCCTTTCTCTCTCGCTCTCGCTGTCTTTCTTTCTCCTGCTCTCTGACTGCTGCAGTCCCTAAGCTGTGCTAAACCACACAGTGATTCATGTGTCTGTTTTCTAAACCAACACGAAGCTCAGTCTCGCTTACAAAAAAGGGGGCCTGCTCTTATTAGGATACTAGCCGACCAGATACACTAGCAAAAGTTGCTCTGCCCAGCATAGCCTGCTACATGGAATGTAATCCAATTACAGTTAGGCAACAGAGTAACGACAGCGCTCAGAATCCTCCACCGAAACTCCATCTTCTCAGAGAGTGAGGGACCAGTGAGACAAACTGAATTCATACCGGGAGTACTGTAACTCTGTGTCGTCGGGGTTACGGAGTTTAGGAATAATTACCACATAGAGCTATCTCTCTCTCTCTTACACTCACACATAAACACACTTACACACACACACACACACACACACACACACACACACACACACACACACACACACACACATACACAGGTCTGGTTAGCTTATACACAGGGGACATATTGAAATAGCACAACAAACACCAGTTCTAGCACAGACACCCAGACAGCATTCAGACAACAATACAAGCTATATGGTCATTATGTAGATGTGGGTTTATGTGGGAACTTGTCTCATCCAACAAAGCTACTGAGGTCCAAAGGAATGGCTGCTGCAGTCGAGCTGAAAATAAAAACCTGAATATTTCCTGGAAGGAATGACAATGGGTACGTAATGCCTTTCACTGCGAAGGCTACAGTGAGAATCCCCAGTTAAACGAATTAGAGAAAATGCTAAGTTCTATAAAGGCAACGCAATGGAAAATGCAGACATGGAAACTTAGATGCACCATCCAAAACAGGCTAGCCCCCGCGAGTGACTTAGCCCTCCTGCAAAGACACATGTTCTCAGGCATTGTGTGTGTGTGTGTGTGTGTGTGTGTGTGTGTGTGTGCGTGCGTGCGTGAGTGTGTGTGTGTCTGCTTACATATGGTTGTGCTGGACCATTAGACAGCATTACCATTTCTCTTGCTGCAGTCAGACTGATGTCTCCCTCTTCACCTGAACCTTACACTGCCTGACTCTTCCAGGATTCCAGGCAGTTCTTTTTCTTTTGCAAAGAATAACAGCTTAACAGGCATCCTCTCACTGAGGTAATGCTGATGGAATTTGCAGTTTCACTCTGCATCACGTTTCTGTAGCTCTACCAAAAGCCTTAAGGTTGGTCCTGGAAACAATAACACTGGGGGTTGCTAAGGAAAGTACTGTTTTTCTCAGTTACTTTGGTACATTTTTCAGATCAGAAGTGAAATTCTCAAATCAAGGCCTACTTGCGTAACCCCCCACGTCATCTAGTCCCTTGTGCACATGATAATAGCACTTTCTCATTCTTTTGAACCAATTGCAAAGGGTTTGGTACATCCATGCAAATTTGTTTGTCTGCAGTTACGTGCAATATCAATTGCATATGGCAAAATGCATTATGCAGCTTCTCTGCTGAATGGTCATATCCCCCTAAAACATCTAGGCATCTATTCGTTGCGTAGATAACTAGACCATTTATGATTATTTGTCAAGAATATATTTCGTCAGTTTCAGTGACACTGTATTTTTTTCTTTTACGCTTGCTAATTTAATCCATTAATTCAGTTTAGAATCTTTGTGGTTTACTTTTATGATTAAATATGACCAAATGCAGGAAATGTGCCTAAAATGTCATGGGATGGTGAGCCAGAGTGGATGAGCCAGGCCAGCATGAGGGAAACATGCAGTAACAGTATTTGACACTGTGTCAGTAAACAAGCTGTTCAGTCTTATTCACCACTGGGCTTACAGTAACAGCACACAAAGTCGTACCCTCCTGGGAATCCTCTACAGTGATCTCAGCCCTTACAGTGTGAAAGGTTTTGTAAGGACCAGCACGCCAAATTACAGTATGTAGTCATTCGGGTCAATGAAACCACATCTGAGAATGGTTTTGTGGTCTAAACAAATGTTGATTACAGTTAGTTCTTCTCTATTCTTTTCTTCTTTATTGCATTATAAAGGTTATTTTTTGAATTGAGGTGAAAAGTCTGTGATCATCAGTCTTGTGATTGTATAATGTGAAATGACTTGGTTCACAAAGAATGTGTGTGGCAGTCAAGAAGATTCTCCCGTTGTATCTCAACAGGTTGTGAATAAGGTTACTGTCCAGGTTCTTTTCTACGTTGTCCTACTAAATTCTTACAGTATACAACCACTTGGAAACTTGTTGTGTCGAAATTACTGACATGGATAGCATTCAGCTTCTACACCAGCATTCAGTTAGTTGGAGACAAGTTATGATGATCAATCAATGATTGCCAGTGAAAAAGAAAGACAGGACCATTTGGAAATAAGGAAAACACTTTCAGAGTCCACTACTGCATTGATAGCATGACTAAGCACTTTGACTGTCTTGTTCATAAACAATGACATAATGACCTTTCATTCGGATGGCACTGACATTTTGACTTTTGTGGATTGAGAGCAGGTTACAGGCTTTTTCAGGTAATCCATTGTGTGGTGCTGTTTGTATGAACTGTTTGGGGAATGTACTTACTTTTGAAAATGTGAAGGATGATTCGAGAGATGTACCAAAGCGACTGAGAAACACTCTAATCAATCAGATGCTCTCATCTCGCTACAGCCGTTTTGCATAATGCAATACTCCCAGTCTCGAAAAATGTTCATGCACTCACACTCACACACACACACACACACACACACACACACACACCCCCCCCCCCACACACACACACACTCACATACATCCATACATACCAGCACATGAATAGCAATACACATATATTCTTGCACACCTACTAACCCTCCCTGTCCAGTGAATGTCTAAGTAGCCTTCCTCAGCTGATAAAAAGGTGCAATGTGGGTGAGGATGATAAGATAGCAAACAATGGACGACGTGGCCGGATCGAGAGCTCAGAACCAAGCCCTGGAGGCCCCAGGTTTTTAACCTGATGCAGAAGGAGAGGAACGAGAGAGAGAGAAATAAAGAGAGAAATAAAGAGAGAAAGAGGGAGAAGAGACCTTGGGGAAGACAGTGCTGAGCTAGCACCGGCGCTAACAGCGTTAACACACTGGAAATGGGTTTAGCCACGCTCCTGCCAGGCTAACACCAAGGATTAGCTAGCGTTATCTGTCTGTTTCATTTTCTTACTCTTTTTTTTTAACATAATGTGTGTGAATGGATTCCCCCTCTGGGGCCCTGCCCTGCAACACTTGTTTTGCCAACCCCTCTCTCTCTCTCTCTCTCTCTCTCTCCCTCTCTCTCTCTCTCTCTCCCTCTCTCCCTCTCTCCCTCTCTCTCTCTCTCTCTCTCTCTGCATGGCTCCCTCTCTCAGCACTTTTCAATATAAAGAGAAAAAAAAAATCAATCTCTCTCTCTCTCTCTCGGGCTGTAGGCTGAGGTGTATGAGAAAGCAGAAAGAAGAATACATTCTGGAGCAACCCACTTCCAATCTGATCCCTCAATGTGTCAGGCGAATTATGCAGCCTGGGCAAAATCCAATATAACCACCTCCTTAAGCTCAGCACATACATACACATACACGCACACACACACACACACACACACACACACACACACACACACACACACACACACACACACACACACACACACACACACACACACACACACACACACACACACACACACACACACACACACACACACACGCACACACACATCCCCAAACCGTAATGTTGATTCTTGAAAGGGTGACAACTGTGGTACTTGTAAACGTGGGAGGCGAACGTTAAATATGTATGAAAACTGCCACAGATGGCAGTGTGTGTGTGTGTGTGTGTGTGTGTGTGTGTGTGTGTGTGTGTTTCCGCGTGCGCGCGCGTGTGTGTTT
>NC_045169.1:4260689-4263189 GCF_900700415.2 Clupea harengus
TGATTGGAAAATGGAGCAGGTTCAACTAATAACCCTCCTTCCCCCAAATGCCTAGTAAAGATCATACACGGTTTAATCACTGCTCCTTGATACCTATCAAATTATTTATTTATAGTTTTATGATATATTTATTAAGCTACGCCACATGGCACTGCATAATGTGGTATGAAAACACTGAAGACAGATGTAATGAAGCCGGGGGTAATTAGTGGCTCTCATTAGCCCCAATGTTCTTGGGAGTTCGTTCAAAAGCGACAGGTGTTGAAGGGCCCCTCTGTCCACTGACCGCCTGCTGGTCCAATCGGATTAAAGCTGGCCCCTTCAGTCCGGGGCCCGGCCAATCAGAGCCTGGCGCAAAAAAAGGCGTGCGTCACCTGACGCTAGCCCTATCTGACAGGCTGGGCTCATTAAAGGCAGCTCTCCAACCAAGACAGGCAATCAAGCGTATGATACCTGTGTCAAAGTGTGCGGGTGAGTATGTGTGTGTGCGTGTGTGTGAGCGAGACAGAGCGAGATAGAGAGTTTCTGCGTGTGTGTGTGTGTGTGTGAGAGAGAGAATGAGTGTGAAAGAGAGTATGTTTCTGACAGAAAGAGATGAGCCAGTCAGAGAGAGACGAAGAAAAAGAATGAGAAACAGTAATAGAAAAAGAAAGAGACGGAGAGGGGCGGTGATGAGTTCAGTCACCATGGTTTCCCACTCAAAGCACCCGACAGGAGGATGGCGCGACTGCATGACTCTCCTCAAAGACAGAACATCTGCTCTTCGGTCCAATCAGTGAGCGGATCCAAAAAAACACGAAACGGCAAACATGCTGCGCC
Organism: Clupea harengus; assembly: GCF_900700415.2. Lineage (NCBI taxonomy): Eukaryota > Metazoa > Chordata > Actinopteri > Clupeiformes > Clupeidae > Clupea > Clupea harengus. The sequence continues at coordinate 4,261,509 of NC_045169.1, forward strand.
ACTCTCGACAGACTACTCCAGACGCACTCCAGAGCGCCCGTGTGCCACGCCACGCCACTTCAAAAAACACACTCCACCGCAAAACCCCAACCGTTAAGTCGTCTTCTCGACCAGACATTAAGCCCTTCTCTCCACCAAACATCAGCCTGGATTTACCGCTCGGGCCCTGGGAGCGCAGGCGAGCTTCTCCCTCCGAGCGCAGGGGACTGGAGGTTTAATGAAACAATAAAAGCGCGGTGCGGCCGGCCAAGCCAAACCCGAACCCAGAGCGTGGCCCTTCGAAAGACAAGCTGAGCTAATGGGAACCAGAACTCCACCACACCACCCCCCCCCCCCCTTCACCCCCATGATCCTCCTGGAGGCATAAACAACAACAAACATTAGCACGGAGCCCTTGCCAGAGCTAACGCAGAAGCCACACTGAGAAAACACAAAGAGAGGAAGAGAGAGAAAAGAAACACAGCTGACCAAAGTCGAGCTAAGAGAAAGGAGATGAAGCCCCTGAAGCCCTGAGAGAGAAAGAGAGAGAGGGATGGAGAGAAAGAGAGAGAGAGAAACTGAGAGGGATACAACACTGAATGTTGCAATATGCAAGCCTAGTGTTCTCATTGTAGATATTTGAGATGTAGAGATGTAGGGTATTACAGCTTCATAACAATGCAATTCATTAAATGCAGAATAACACATTCTCTGTGAACTCATAACGCACTCTCTGACTCATAACGCACTCTCTGACATGTAATATACTGGTGCTGAAAGGAGAAGCAGAGCAAACATTCATTAATGGAGCCAAAATATGATGAAGAGCGTGCCGGAACAAATGAGAATTTGTTTGCATTTGGACGATCTTCATGTTCTACCTCCTTTGAGAACCGAGGCATCAATAACAGTGACATGGCAGATGTGGCATCAAGAGAAGATACTGAGGGTTTAGGCTTTGTGTTTTGAGTGGAATCATAAGCCAGCCTCTTACCATCTCTCTCTCTCTCTCTCTCTTTCTTTCTTTCTTTCTTTTCTTTCTCTGTCTCTCTTTCTCTCTCTCTCTCATGGAATGACTTTCTGCATCTGCTTAGTATCTTCTTAGACTTCTTCTGAGCCTCGTCCAGCCGCCGAGAGAGAGAGAGGCAGCTGCAGCCAACCTGAGGATGCCCCCCCACACACACTCACACACACACACACACACACACACACACACACACACACACACACACTCACACACACTCACACACACACACACACACACACACACACACACACACACACACACACACACACACACACACACACACACACACACACACACACACACATACACACACACTCACAGTCTCTCTCTCTTCCATCTCCAGCTGCTCTGGCTCCAGGGCCTGACATCAAGAAGAGCTTTTGGGATCAAGGATGAGACAATTGTTGTGGTTTAGAGTATGTAAGTCGCTCGGTGCCTGTGTGTGTGTGTGTGGGTGTGTGTTTGTGTTTGTGTTTGTGCCTGTGCGTGCGTATGTGTTTGTGTATGTGTGTTTGTGTGTGTGTGTGGGGGGGGTGAGTGTGTGTGTGTGTGTGTGTGTGTGTGTGTGTGTGTGTGTGTGTGTGTGTGTGTGTGTGTGTGTGTGTGTGTGTGTGCACATGCTTTTTTTCACTCAGTAACCACAGAGGACAGATAGAGGACGATTTGACATCCAAG
>NC_045169.1:4268189-4278189 GCF_900700415.2 Clupea harengus
GTGTGTGTGTGTGTGTGTGTGTGTGTGTGTGTGAGAGAGTGTGTGTGTGTGTGTCTGCTCTCTCAACTCAAACACAAATCCCACACAAAAAAAAAAACCTAGATTTCCAGCAATGCCAGGCGGCCATTTTTATCAGTCTTTTGACTTGACATCCCCCCTCCACCCCTAAATCTCCTTTTCCAAAACAGTCTGGGCACTAAGCGTAAACATTTTGTCTATTCACTGGCACGCACCGGCTCCAATTACAACCCCTCCTAAGCGGAGGAAAAGAGGGCCTGTTCCTTTCACAGATGCCAGGGCTGCACCGCTCTGATATGGAGTGGGGGGGTAGTTGGCGAGAGAGGGGTGGGGGTGGGAGGGGGGATATTGGGGCATGATTCCCCCCCCTCTCTCTCTCCACTTAACCTCATTTCCTCTGTGAGCTGTGGACTCTCTGTGAAGAGCAGCAGTCCTTTGACTGGCCTCCAGCTGAAAAGACAGCTCAGAGAGAGAGAGAGAGAGAGAGAGAGAGAGAGAGATGGGAAGAGAGAGAGAAGAGAAAGAGGGACACAGTGAGTGAGGGCGAGATAGCGGGTTATGACAAGGGAGAGGGGGAGAGAGCTAGCAGTGGAGGTGTCGAGGGAAAGAGAGAGCTACAAAGGACAAGAGGGAGAGAAAGAGTAAGCAGAGAAACCAAGAATGAAAGCAAAATAGAGAGAGAGAGAGAGAGAGAGAGAGAGAGAGAGAGAAAGGGATAGAGAGACAGGAGAAGACAACAGAAGCGCTGACTGACTGACTGCAAGAGAGGGGCTCTCTGTGAAGCCAGCACTTGCAGACCTAAAGTCAGCTATAATGGATTTCAATTAGGCATGGGCTAAGAGTAGCTACTAATCTGCCAGGGCCCAGGCCCCGCAGACATGAAATATTCATGCACACAAATTAATAGAAAAGAGCAGATTAGACGACCTATTTATGAAGGGGTCGGCGATGTTCGGCACAACGCTTAAGTGTAGAGAAGGAGAGAGACGGAGAGAGACGGGGAGAGACGGGGAGAGACGGGGAGAGACGGGGAGAGACGGCGAGACGATAAGGCAATAGACAGGGAAGGCCAGGTGAAGTCATACGAGAAGTCTGAGTGGAGAGAAATGAGGAGGAGGGAGACTTGGAGTTGGGGTTTCGTTTTTTTTTTATATATACCTTTCCTCAGCCTCCTCATACACAACACACACACACACACACACACACACACACACACACACACACACACACTGCCTTCAAACTTACCCCCCAGGCAGCTATCACCTGTCTTTCCCCAAAAAAAAATGCACCAATTTGCCACAAATGTGTCACCGTGATCTTAACGTATTCTGTTTGCGCAGAACAGACTTGAAAGGAGGCATGACGGCTCGTCGCTAATGGGAGAGGATTTCCTCTTTTCTTCCGGTGGGGCTAGGAGAGAGTGTGTAGGCGAGGGGACGGGGACGGGGACAGGGCGCGCGCGCGTGGAACAGGACAGAGACGTGACAGTAATTGGCTGCTGAGTCGCCGTGGGAACGGCACTTTCAAACGATTGACAATGTTGGGTGGGGGTGCGTGGGCAGAGGAGCCGAGGAGCCGAGTGCATCTTATCAATACCACCTGCTGATCGCCCAGCAACAGCCCCACCGACTGACTGTTGCAGAGAGAGAGAGAGAGAGAGGGAGAAGGGAGAGAGAGAGAGAGGGTTTGGAGGGGGGGGGGACCAAGCTTCAACAATAGTCTTCTATATTTGCTGTGAGTAAGCTACACGCTCTAAATTAGGTTAGGAATTCAGGACTAATCCGTCCTTTAATGAAAAGGAGTTTAAGGACTTCAAACAAGGGATTAATGTGTCACTGGACAAACCGAGTTAACACTGAGACACTCCTTATGGGGAATTAGTGTTGGCTTCGCACGTCAGCCACCCTACTCCCCCCACCTCCTTTTCTCCCTTTCCCAGTTGCCCCCCCCCCCCCCCCCCTCCAAAAAAAGTCCTCAGAGCTGGTTCGTTTTGGAAAAAATATTCCCTGACCTTTTTGTGGAGGTCCCCGAATAAATGTTCATGCTCCGCAGATATCTAATTTTATGCTTTTATGGATTTACACATTCCAAACATAATGGAAAAGTGCCTGTGCTCCCTCGCTCAGAAACAATTAGGCGTGGCCTGTTTTTTTTTTCTTGAACTGGCTCTGGTTTGCTGCCTGCTACCCTGTTGAGCTTCATTATCTTTACAGGAGAGGCTCTGCCATCCCCACTCCCCTCTCCTTTCTTCTTTTGAAGTGCTAATAGTGAACCGGGAGCACACCGGCGCTGGCCCCGGCAAAGACTCAGCCTCTCAAAACTCCTTTTGGGTTTTTTTTTTGTTTCGCAGAGCCATAGCGGAGTGCATGTACGTGTGAGTGAGCTTAATGAATTCGGTTATCTCTGGCAATTTGCTGCGCTGGCAGTTTTTTTTTTTTTTTTTTGCGGGCGCTCCTTCTTGTTCTCTTTGCCAGGTTCCTCCTTCTCTCCCTCAGACACGAGCCTCTGAACTTTTGAGGGGAGGATTTGGGGAGAAATGGACCGTGTTCCCACTGAGAGGATTGTGTGGAGAGGGAGATTATAAAAGAGAGGATGAGAGGCAGAGTGGGAGGTAGAGAGGACAGAAGAAAGAGACAGAGGCGAGCGAGCGACCAAGAGAAAGAAAGAGAGAGAGAGAGAGAGAGAGAGAGAGAGGTGGGACAGCAATATTATACAGAAAGAACGCATATGAATCCTGAACTGCTTCAATCGCATATTTTTTTTCCCTGCCTCCAACTGTTTCCTAATGGTATATCAGGCCCTGGGTGTTTCTTGATCCCTTCATGGTGTAAGACGACTAGAACTAGGAGATATTCACAAAAAGAGCAAGGCAAAGAAAAGAGCATGTTGCTGACAAAGAACCCTTTCCTTCCTAGGCACAGAAGTACACCCATGCATGAGATCGTTAAGGACGCCTCGACCGCTCAGCGATCAATTAAGCGGAAAAAAAGGCAAAACACAAAGGCTTTCCACTTTGAGTAAAACTAGAACAGAAGTAGACTGCGAAAGGCGACTCGCACAGTAAAAAAGACACCAGGCTAGTAAAATCGTTGTTCCTCCACCAGTAGAATTCCTTCCTCAGGCCTAGCTACAGATGTGTGCGTAGGTGCTCCACAGGCCTAGCTACAGATGTGTGCGTAGGTGCTCCACAGGCCTAGCTACAGATGTGGCTCCAAGAGCACATGCTCGACTGAGGGGCCCGGGATTGAAAGGCAGTGAGAGCCCAATCTGGAGGGAAGGCTTTTGGATCAGTCTCAAAGTCACAGCTGTTTGTTCCTTGATGAGTCTGCTGAAGGGCCACACATACCCCCCTCCCGTCCCCCCCTCCCCCCCAGGCAGATCCACTCTCATTTGATAAGAACGCTCGCAAAGTGACAGCTGAAATGAGATGACAGCCATGGATGAAAAGAAAAGAAAAGCGGGGATTAAAGAATCAAGGCTTAATTAACTCAAACGATATTCTAATCAGGTTTGGCAACCTCCAACCCTCATCCTCCTCATCTCTCAAATGCTTGTCCGGATCCTCTCTCTCTCTCTCTCTCTCTCCCCCTCTTTCCTTCCTTCCTTCCCCTAACCCCCACCCTCTCTCATTCTCTCTCTCCCTCTCTCTCTCTCTCTCTCTCTCTCCCTCTCCCTCTCTCTCAAACCTCCCCGGACCTCCCGTCACTTCCACATGTGTGGAGCCCAGTGCACAAAAAAACGAGATCGTTCAGTGCTAATTTTCCCAAACAGGAAAGCACTTAAGCCTGATTGAGACGCGCGAGCGGGCGCATCGTTGCAGACTAATGAGTTGAGCGATAAAAATGCCCCAGTGCCTCAGAGAGAAAGAGAGAAAGAGAGAGAGAGAGAGAGAGAGAGAGAGAGAAAGAAACACCCTGTGTCCCTCCTTTTGTGTTCCGTTTATTTTCAGACTCCGGAAACACAAGAGTCTGCGGAGAGCGGGGGGAAGAAGTGGCGGCTTCCGACAAGAGAGGAAATGAGGACGAACGTTTTAACGACGGCGTTAACGACTGGCAAGTATTTCAAAAGACAAGTCAAAGAGAACCGTTCATAGAGACACTTATGGTCAACAGATAAGCCATCCGCCATCAAACGACCACATGTTCGACCAACACAATCTGTTAAAAAGTTCAAATGCTGAATAAATGATGAATAATTGCGATGTCAAGAGGAAGGCACACCTGTGCTGGCATGGTGTTACTCTCAAGCCTTCCCCAGACAATGGGGCAACATCCTCCATTTCCAGTTCATTGGTTGATGGGTTAATGATTAATCTCTGCCTAATGATGGTCCTTTATAGGTTAAAAGGATTAGCCAAAAAATGGTGTCCCTAATTTGCCTCCCTAATCAAGCACATTCACGACCAGAAGGCCAGGTGTTTAGGCAACGTTGTCTCCGCAGCTTAATGGATTGGGCCAGTAAAGGAATAAACAGCCTTCGTGCCTAAGCCTACACTTATGACAACCTTTCTCTCAATATGTCGGATCAACCCTATTTTCCTCCTTTCTTCTCCTACATCCCACCAGAGAGACGGTGGTTGGTTCTTGGGCTGGAAGTCAAATTTGATATGAAGAGCATGTATTTGATTAGGGCGCTGTGGGCCCAAGATTGAGCCAGCTCATTGCATTTCTCACAGATGTTGCCTAATCTATTTCAAATGTCAAGGCTATTTTTCTCCATCTGGGTGCTGTGTTTGCTTTAAATCCAGGGACGGTGAGTCCGATGTAATCCTGTTTGAATGAAAAGGTGGTGCCAGGCGTGAGGCACAGAGGAAGACAGAGACCGAAAGAGAGAGAGAGGGAGAGAGAGAGAGAGAGAGAGAGAGAGAGAGAGAGGGAGGAAGAAAGAAAGAGAATGTGAAATCTCACTCTTGAGAACACAAACATAAAACTGATTCCTGATACGCCGAACTCTCCTCCAACCTTGAGTGGAAATAGCTTGATGCTAAACCTTCAAAAACTATCGCTCTAACCCATCTCAAACGATGCACACACTTAAGCCAGGGGGAGAGCAAACAATGACAGAGATTGTGTGTTTGTGAATAAAACATGGCCTCGGCCTTGCACACACACCGAAGCCCTTCTTTCCCTTTGCTCTACCAGGAGAAAAGAAGTGGAATCTGGAGAAGAGAGGTGGAGAGAGAGAGGAGTGAAGAGGGAGTTATCACATCAAACGACACCCCCCACACACACACACACACTAACACACACTAACACACTAACACACACTAACACACACACACACACTTTCCCTCCATCTCCAGGCTTAAAGCTTAAGAAGCTGTGCACTCGAGGCCGAGTCCCACTGACAGCGTTCAGTTTTGTCGGTACACGTGATTAGAAGTCGGTTCAGTCAGGCGCGGTTTTGTGCGACGGCTTATTCGTTGCATTTTTCTGTATTTTTCCCCTAAGACTTGGGTGTGTCTTTTTGATACGGCAGTGAAATATTCAGGACCAAACTGCTATCTCTTACTTTGTTTGGGAAGGCTGAGTATATTTCAATGGGAATAGATGGAATTGGGATGGAGAGCAATTGAATGGGGTTATTGCTGGTTTTTATGAATAACCTCAGCCTAATCAGTATCACCACAACATTACTCCACAAGCTCCTGCTGTTGAAAAAGGCAAGTCTATAGGTAATAGGCTTAACTACACACACACACACACACACACAGGTATTATCAAGCAAACACATACTCTATGCACAGCCAAACACAGTCACACACACACACGCAAGCATGAGCTGTTAAGGGATTCTGGGAGAGATTTTGGCGAGAGAAATGGAATGTGGAAAACTGGCAATCGGACTGCTGAACCTCCCCTTTGTGTTCTCTCTCTCTTTCACTCTCCGTCTTGCTTTTCCTCTCTCTCTCTCTCTCTCTCTCTCTCTCTCTCTCTCTCTTTCTCTCTTTCCTTGTGGTTTCCAAAAAGAAACAGAAGTGCCAGTTTAACTCTGACAAAGCTGGCCAAATGTTTCCCCTTCGTGCAAATAACAGCCGGACCGAACTCAACCTGTATGAGTCAACATAGTCAGTGGACAACGAGAGAGAGAGAGAGAGAGCGAGAGAAAGAGAGAGAGAGAGAGAAAAAGAGAGAGAGAGAGCACTGAGGACATGAGTTACATTACTGAAGGACTCCATAAGAAGTTAAAGTTCCACAACACCCTTCCAAACGTCTCTTTTTTAAACCCTTTTCTTTTTTACTTTCGATGCGAGCACTGGGCTTTGACACACACACACACACACACACACACACACATCCTGCATTTCGGAAGGGATCAATCAGTCATTAGCGAACGCTGTGGAGCCACTGGCCTTTTCATTTCTAATGACGGGGAGCAGCGGAGCTGAGAGTGGATACAGCACCGCTTCCATTAAGAGCACACGCCATTCAACACATGCCAGACCCTCTGCCCTCAAGAGGCGTTAGCAAACTCCCATTTAAAACCTGCTCCGCTTCGGCTGAAAACCGCTTTGCAAATATTTACAACAAAGTCGGAATGAGTTTGTGTGTGCCCGCGCGTGTGTGTGTGTGTGTGTGTGTGTGTGTGTGTGTGTGCGAATAGGCATGAGAGTGTTAGCAGGAGTGAGTAAAACAACTTCTCGAATGTTAACTGTGTGGATAATTTCACACCTGAAGCGTTACAACAACTGTCTCGAGCCAAGTTGCAGTCTTTTGTTTCTCAGCGTAATTATGCTCCTCTATTTTCTCTCTGAGCGGCTCCAGGAGTTTGAAAGAGAGAGAGAGCGAGAGAGAGAGAGAAAGAAAGAGAGACAGAGAGAGAGAGAGAGACAGAGAGAGAGGAATCTAGTGCTTTTACGACAGAGAGAGAAAGAGGCATTGTTCATCATGCTTCAATGCGTTTACCTTAGCCATTTTAGACTCCACTCTTTTAATCCTTGACAGCTGCATAAAACACTCTCTTTTTAACATGGCCCAGTGATATTTCAGAGAAAATATGTTTTTAACACCACTTAACACCTCACATGATGTGTTAACTCAGGAGGTTATTCAGAGACAGCCTGCAAATGAAATGCTCATTGAATTGTTAACCTGTGCATGATTCGGTGACGTCAAAGACCTGCTTGTAATCCCGGCCCTTAACATGTTAATGACTGATAATATCAACGCGCAAATTCATTAACATGTTAAGTGGGAGTTTTATGGGTGTAAAAAAAAAAAAGAAAAAGCGTTGTGTTTGTCTGCATCAGTGTGTGTTTAGGTGTGTGTGTGTGTGTGTGTGTGCATGTGTGTTTAGGTGTGTGTGTGTGTGTGTGTGTGTGTGTGTGTGTGTGTGTGTGTGTGTGGACAGAATAGCAGACAGGGGCTGCTATATTTAGAGCCCTGGGCTTAGGCCGGCCGCATACAATTTCACAGCTGTAATTGAAGCCCTCTCCCGGCAGGGGAACAATATTTGCTATGACGTGACCCCTGACCCCGAGCTGGTTGGATAGAGATCTAATGAGAGAGGGAAGGATGGAGAGAACAAAAGGAGAGCGCAGAAGGAGAGAGCCAAGAGGGTGGGGGAAGATAACACATACAGGCAGCTGAATAAAAGAGCTGGTAAATGCGATGCATATGCAAGCAATTGATTTAAAAATGCATCTCGGCAGCGAACACCGAGGGATATATAGTAAATAGTCACCATCTACAACACAAACGCACTCATATGGGCAGACAAAACACACACACACACACACACACACACACACACTTGCTCATACTCACACACCCACCCACGCACACACACACACACGCACGCACACACCCACGCACACACACACAAACACACAGACACACACTTGTGCTCATACTCACACGCACACACACACACACACTGACACACACACTTGCTAATACTCTCACACACACACACACACACACACACACACACACACACACACACTTGCTCATACTCACACACCCACCCACGCACACACACGCACGCACACACACACCCACGCACACACACACACAAACACACAGACACACACTCGTGCTCATACTCACACGCACACACACACACACACACACTGACACACACACTTGCTAATACTCTCACACACACACACACACACACACACACACACACACACACCAGCACATGCCTCACATACCTGTCTCACACTTCCTTCCTATTATATTTCATGGCTCCTCTGAGACGAGATGGTGAAGAAATTACAGCCAGAGTGAGAGGGGATAGGGTGGCAATGGTGTGTGTGGCTGTGAAAGTGTGTTTGAACGTGTGTGTGTGTGTGTGTGTTCATGTGTGTGTGTGTGTGTGTGTGTGTGTGAGAGCGAGCGAGAGAGAGAGAGAGAGACCCAGATTTGATCCTTCATATTTTGACATGATTAATTTCCCCTACTCCTCGACTTCTCCAAAGGCATGCTTTCCCTCAGGACATGGGCTGCACATAAACAATCCCAGGCAAGCCTTTTTCTCGCAGGTTTGCAGTGGTTTTGCTCCATGGCTTTGGAACCATAAACCTTCTAGAGAAACCACAGCCTACTCCACTATGATGGTCAAAATGGAGGGAGGGAGGGAGGGGGGGGGGGGGGCGTAAACAGTAAATCGATATCTTTGTCTTGCCTACTGAAACCTGGTGAAAATCTCCCCGACAAAAAACAATGTGGCAAGGGCAGGGGGGTGGGGGGGTGGCGGGGGTCCTGGTTTCAGGTTTAGTGAAAATGTTTCACTGTTGTGATGGGGACGTTGAGAGTGCAGAGATGCGACTGGACATGTTGGTTAATCCACCACTGCGTGTCCATATCAGACCTGAATAAGACCTGGACATGTTGGTTAATCCACCACTGCGTGTCCATATCAGACCTGAATAAGACCTGGACATGTTCATTAGTATACCACTGCGTGTCCATATCAGACCTGAATAAGACCTGGACATGTTCATTAGTATACCACTGCGTGTCCATATCAGACCTGAATAAGACCTGGACATGTTCATTAGTATACCACTGCGTGTCCATATCAGACCTGAATAAGACCTGGACATGTTCATTAGTATACCACTGCGTGTCCATATCAGACCTGAATAAGACCTGGACATGTTCATTAGTATACCACTGCGTGTCCATATCAGACCTGAATAAGACCTGGACATGTTCATTAGTATACCACTGTGTGTCCATATCAGACCTGAATAAGACCTGGACGTTTTCACCAGTCTCTCCTCTCCTCACACACACACTCATCTCCCCTGTCTATCTGTCTGTCTGTCTGTCTCGAAAACCCACAAAATAACCCTGACCTATATACTTTATTGATATAAAAGAAGGCGTTCACCTGTGTGTGTGTGTGTGTGTGTGTGTGTGTGTGTGTGTGTGTGTGTGTGTGTGTGTGTGTGAGAGAGAGAGAAAGAGAGAGAGAGAAATAGCAAGTGTGTTTTAATGTGGGCAGTAAAAGGCATCTGGAAGGACAAAGGGAAAATTCACGGAGCCTTATCCTCAGGGGTGTCTCTCACGATTCACTCTTCGGGCTAAATTTGGACCTGCTCATCGTGACTATCACATATGCTGCTACACACACACACACACACCCACACACACCTGCACGTACGTGCGTGCACACACATGTACGTACGCGCGTGTACACACACACACACACACACACACACACACACACACACACACACACAGTAGGGTGGAGATGGCCCGGGACAAGGACAGAGAGAAGAGTGAGGAGAGAGAATAGATGTTAAATGATGCACTCTGAAGGCTTATACTGCAAGAGACATGAGACCCACAGAGAAGGGGAGAGAAAAAAGCAGAGAGAGAGAGAGAGAGAGAGAGAGAGAGAGTAGTGCACTGGGGAGAAAGAGAAAGAGGGAGGTAGGGAGCTCTAAGCTTCACTGCTCCACTGATCTGCATGGTTGATCTCACACTGCACTCAATTTAGCCTTTCCAGGTCTCCATCATTCACTCTTTCT
>NC_045169.1:4283189-4300689 GCF_900700415.2 Clupea harengus
GTCTTACAGTGTGCCAGAGCACTCCATCCCAGTGGTTTAGAATGAGCCTGGGGGAGGAGGAAGTCAGAGGCCCGTCGCTCAAATGAAGATGTATCTGTGAGGGAACCCAGCCCACTCTACAATGCAGCATATGTTGACAAAAATGTTCACAAAAAGTGCCCTCCGGGAAAGCATCATCAATGTGTGTGTGTGTGTGTGTGTGTGTGTGTGTGTGTGTGTGTGACCGAGGGAAAAAGCATTGAGAACCCATATATATATATATTTGTGTCGGCACAATGTAAATAGCCTAGCGTGTAGGTGAGAGGAGTTCTATCTTTCAGATTGCCATCTACTGACCTCACCCTTCACCCTCTTCGAACCCCACGTGCATGCAAACACGACCCTCAGCTAGCATGCTAACACCCACCTGACTAAACCGTTCCCCTCCAGCCAGCCTTCCCATGTCTCAGGGGCAGGACCTGTGTCCGATATGGATCTAATCGATATGCACAGCTTCTCATCCTCTCCCACTGCAACCAGTGAGAGACGTTTGTCTCTGTCTCTCCATCAGGCATTAGCTGGGAGATAGGCAGGGGGACCTGATAAGTCATTAATCAGTTTAGGTGTCAGACAGCTAAGAGTGTAACAAGTCCTCTCAACCAGTGTAATCCCAGTAAGTCTACAAACATGATGACTGTTGACTGTCCTTGGGACAGGGCAACCAAAGGTAGTCTGTTGAGGAATGGGGAGACGAGAAAGAAATACAGAAAAAGAAAGAAAGAACGATTCACAGTGTTTTAGAAAGACATATGCTACATCAGAAAGAAAGAAAGAAAGCTTATGTGGAGGCAGACAGCATCTGTCTGTTTGGATCACTTGACTATTCAGCTAGGCCTATATGTAAGTCTATAAAGACAACTAGACATTCTTCGCATTGTGGTCGCTGCAGACTATATTTGGTTTCAACCTCCTACGGATATGACTCTTAATAACCTGCCTGATGGAATAATGAAAATATATTATAAGGACAACCCGTTAATGGAATTACCACAAATTCTAATCATTGGATCATCCCTTACAGAAGAAACAAACACCTGCTGAAGCTGAGCCGCAAATATGATTTATGCAAGCTTTGATACCGGCATTTTTGTTTCGCAGTCGTAATGGCATTAGTCAGTGCTTTTGATATCCGTATGCCTCGTGTTCTTGTGAGGGCGGTTTTTTTTCTTTTTCTTTCCCTACGTTCTTTCTAATTTTCGGGGATTGAAATAGGACTCCAACGGTGACTAACTGCATTAATTCTCAGCGGGAGTCTACCGGACAAATCTGGCAAGGCTGTCGCGCAGCTGCGGAAACGACAGGCTTTTTGTGCTGGCCTGTATATACACAGCTAATAACACTATAGTAATGAAATCTCTTTGAACCGAATACAATTCAAAGGGACAACCGTCGTGATTAGATTGCCGTTGTATTACTCTGGACAGCAGCCTGGTGGGTGAGAATAACGACTCGACACAGCACAGCGGACCTCAGCATTTCTCACACGCTGGCACGCAAAACAAGGATTCCTCCAGACTCTCCGTCAAGAGATGAAGGCTCGTTTAGCTGATTTGCAAAAGATGGACCCCTAGTGGGAGAGTACGTATTAACAGAAATGTGGTCTTATCAACTACTACTATTGCCTGATTTCATACGAATCCAAGCCTATCGATGTTTCATCTAGCCTTCATAGATTGTAAGTTATTCGCTCAGCAATAATTATCAAACTGACGATAAGAAACAGCAGACATAGCCCTTTCGCCACATTGCCATGATTCATATAAAAGTATATCCAGTCAGTCTTGACACTAAAGAAAAAGTAGGCCAAGACTTCCACTGTAAATGTGTCGGGGGTAAAGCAACCAAAGCAACTCAGTCCAGCGTTGCCTTTTCCACCCCGTATGTCGAACACTGCATGTGTCATTAAGTCCATGGCACGCTTGGCTGACCCGCACCGCCGCTGCTCGGAGGCCGAAGCCGTGGGGACACCAAAGCGCAGAAAATGTCATGCTTCTCTATCCATTCCGATTCATCAACCAGGTTCACTGCAACAATACGTTAAAACTGCCATTGGAGTCATACAACAATATGAGCACGATATCCAGTCATGGAAATACGTAATTGGGGTGATCAATTTTGACTTTATGGGTAAATTCCATTCCATTACATTACATTACATGCGTAAAGTCATTTCAATACGACCCCGTCTGACGGGAGAGTAACCAATTGGCGTTGATTATAAAGTGAATTATCAAGGAAAGAGTGTCCGCTACCAACTACTGCGACCGCTCTCAAGTTCACATTTACCCCTTTAGAAACGGACCCACCAGCGCAACAACATTGAGAAGTAGGACCAGAGGAAACAGTCATAAAAATGTCATATTTGAGGCCATAAAATCGGGGAAACATCCCAGGACGAAATGGAAAAGAGCGATTTACAAATATTTTGATGACTCCCATTTTAACCAATGCAGTGGCGGCGAGTGGAGAAAAAATGAATGGAAACTTTGGCATACCATCTTGCTTCCCACAAAATGAAGTTGCAGCGCGCTGTTATCAATTATACTCTGCCTGGACGCTTAGTAATGTCATCTAAATTGCGTCTGGCTGGAGTTTGTCATACCGAAGATGTTTTCCAACGCATCTAATGCATTTCATTTCTTAGTAAAGACGAGATAAATTTATCACAGAATCTGTAATGTACAGTCTCAAAATGCCGGCGGTCACCTTGCATCCAGCAATGAGCCTTACGGCAAAAAAAAATCACAGACTAAGGTTAAATAGAAATAACAGTCAAACTCACCTTCTTCCGGGGCTGCCATTTCATCATATTTGTAAACCAAAAATTGAAAGCATTAAGACAGTACGTGCCAGGAAAAGTGATTTTCAAGGATATGGCAAGAGCAAGTCATGCTGCCTCTTGACTTTCCTCAATTTTGCAGCATATTTCCTCCAAGCGTAGACCTATGGGATTGCTTGGTGAGGCGGGTGGACTGAAGACTACAGGGGTGACCCTCGGAGATAGTCCGCAATAGTTTCCAAATATATCCAGAGAGTCTTAAAAGAGATCGCCGCACAGCTATCACGCGCAATCAAATGCTGTTTTAAAAAACTTAAGCAGTTGAATTAGCTATGCTGTAAGCGCGGATCAAGTCACATCGAAGCTTTCCGTGACAGTTGCTGGCGCCCCTTATCGCCAGGAACAATGTAGCCAAGCACGACTCTAGCTAACGCCAATCCAGTTGAGCTGTAGGACTGCAAAATGTTCTCTTCCTCGATAACTTTTATTCACTTTGACATTTGAGGTTTTCCAAATGACCGTTTGTCCAACAGAAGAATGAAAATGACAGTATATCCAGTGACAACGTGTCTGTAGACTTACTGGACGAACAATGACAGAAGAATCCAAAGGAGAAAGGTTGGAAAACACCCGACAAACAGCTTTGCTCCTCTCTCTGCCGCTGCTGCTGAGTCCTGGAAATAATCAGATAGCAAATTGGTGGAAAAATAGTACTTGCCAAATAGAACTCCCGGGAGAAAGCGCGGCGCGAGGAGCTGGAGGAGAAAAAACGTAACGGGAGAGCAATAGGAGGCAGAGAGAGGCTACGAAAAATCTCTGGAATTTCGTGGAGCGAGGTGATGTCCTGCAAAAGCAACAGAGCCGGACTACAGAGCTGTAATGACTTCCTTCCCCGCTTTTTCGGGTTCAGGCGTTGCGCATATCTGAAGCTTGACAGCGGAGGGGGGGAGCTAGGCTTCATCCATCGGGGTCATAGTGCCGTCGTCTGGAGTTCTCGTTTAGCAGAGCCTGAGGCAGGTCACATGCTGAAATCGAGTAGGTATTGAATATTAGGTTATTTATATTATTAGGATATATTAGGATAAAGAACACCAAATAATACATGAGATAAAACGATCAAGACCTTGTTGTACAAACACGCGGCATGTGAAACTCGGGGGGAAATACCTAAACAGTTAGTTAGCCTATTTCAGTGCAAGAATGCAATGGACGAGTCGAAGTTACATAAACGCGTTCATTATATGGTTTGAGTTCTTGAAAATAACGAAAAGGCTCGCAAAATCCCGATGTTGTAGTAGTGTATTTAAAAAGGACCCTTTTAATTGGTCAATTTGTTTTCTAAAGCATCCACTGAAGGTGCCATCAGGTAATATGTGTAATATTGACTGATGGTCATTTTTGGAGGAGAAGTTCAGAAACAAAGTTCCTCCCTCACACACATAAACACATTCCCTTAAGAAATATGTGTTTACACATGGTACTGACCACATACTCCTCCATCCCCATGTCACTGTGATCAATAAGCCACTATGCTCATCTGTGTTTGTTTGTTATTACTTTAAGCTGATGGATATTCAGTGGTAGAATAGCCTACTACACACTGCTTGCCAGTGTCAAACATGCTTAAGAGATTGCCCTGAACTGGGTCACCTGCCGAGACTGATTTTCAGTGATCTCCGATGACACCGGCCCCGACCGCCTCACCTGAGCACGCTGACCTGAACACTGAGCCGTGTCTGAGCACGCAACCTGAACTCCCGGGTCCAAGGGATGTCTGGTTCCTCCACTGGTCTGAACCAGTGCGGAGAGCGCAGATCCATTTCAAGAGAGCCAAAGAACCAGTTGTCATTAAGACACAATGTCTTAAGTCGACAGCTTCCCAGCTAAGCCCGCAAAAAGAAGAAGACAGAGGCATTACATCGGTGTAAGTGGCAAGGAGTGCCCAGGAGATTAAACAAGCTGCCAAGCGATTACTGGAGTGGAGAAGGGGAGGGGTAAGGGGGGGGGGGGGGGGGGGGGTGCACAGGGGCTTCCCTTTCATTGCCATGCTGAGCCAGAAAAGGTGCAACACAGTGCATCACATAACGTAATACAAAGCACGCAAATGAGTAATGCAGTTCAATAACGCAGTGCTCTTGCCTGTGCTTTTTAAATGACTGCAGGATATGGTAGGATTCTGTCACACAGGAGATGTGGAGAATGTTTGCCCATGTGTGTGGAAAGGGAGGGGGGAAACATTTGATGTAACACTTACCAAAAGGGAGGTGACGATCACACATTATATGTATCGCCTGTAACCTGGGTAGGATGAGGCCAGAAACAAGTTAATCCATCCCATGGTACAGTACATTTGCAATGAAGAGTGAGTGTGTTTGGGGACGTGTGTGTGTGTGTGTGTGTTTGGGTGAGTGTGTCTGTGTTTTGTGGAGATATGCATGAATGATTTTGTAAGCAGGTCTCGAACCCACAAGTGTACCACTGACCTTACAAAAAGCATAACAAAAAGAAATCACTGAAGCGCTAAGAACGGTAACATTGGTAAGGGCATGCTAAAAGAGTGTTACACACACTGTTTGAAATACAGCAAAAAGGCAAGGCAAATTGACCTGCAGAGTCGTACGCCACCCTACAAGATACTCTAAGGCTCCATTTAGTCTTTAAAAGTATGTCTTTACATAACAGGCGCACATTCTCTGGAACATCTGGGGGAAGAGTTAAACTGGTCAAAGCTGACCTCTGGCCCTCAGGCTGGACGACCTCTCAGGGCCAAAAGGGGTCAGAAGCCTCCAATGAGGGTCATCTGAACAAGCCGTGTTCAACAGGAGACTGGGTGACATATGGCTCCTTGGTCCAAAGACAACAGTGAGTATAGAGTCTGAGGGGCCTGTCGAGATTCCAACCCAGTGACCACAGACAATAGATGGAGTGCGGGGCTGTCCATCAAAAGGACAGATGTCACGGGGACACGCTGGCAGTGTCACAAACGTCCTCTTCCTTCTCTTCATTGTCTGTTATTGATCTTTTCTCTGCTACATATGTAGCATTTACATGGAAATTCAGTGTGTGCTTCTGTGTGTGTGTGTGTGTGTGTGTGTGTGTGTGTGGTGTGCGTCTACTTCTGCTTTCCCAATCAGAGCCACACAGGAAATCAGGGCAGCAGAGACGGCCGTGTGGCTTTCCCTCTTTTTCCAGTGAAAAGGCTGAACTAGGTAAATGCAACCACAGCGGGCGCCCTCCCACACACACACACACACACACACACACACACACACACACACACACACACACACACACACACACACACACACACAGAGAGAGAGAGAGAAAGACATAAGCACACACACTCATACACAATCACAAAAGCTTTACCATGAACATTCATTTACCATTCAACATACATTCTGTACATAGCGACTCCCCCCTTGTCTGCTTGCCAAAACAGTTTGAGAAATGTCATGTTGTAGCACTCTGAGCTTAAACAGGGCTATCTCTCTTATGTGTGCATGTGTGTTTGCCTGAGTGTGTGTATGCATGTGAATGATATGTGTAATGTGTGTGTGTGAGAGAGATACTGCATGCATGTACACGACTACTTGTGTTTGCATGTGTACATGGCTACTGCTGCTACTGTTGTGTGTGTGTGTGTGTGTGTGTGTGTGTGTGTGTGTGTGTGTGTGTGTGTGTGTGTGTGTGTAAAAGAGCAACTACAGCCCAGATGACAGAAACAGAGATGGTTGTCCACCATTAAGAGAGAGGTACAGCCCTTTTTGTCCCGCTCCACTGCTCTGCTCTGCCTGGCCTGCCGTCTCCTATCAGGTCCCCATTTAATGAGATTTAAATGTCAGGCAGCAGGAAAAAGCAAGAAAGCAAAGAAAAAGAGAAAGAAACGAGTAATGTGAAGTCACACACACACACACACTCACACAAACACACATGCGCAAAGTCTACACATATATCAGATGAAAAGCTCAGGCACACACACACACACACACACACACACACACACACACACACACACACACACACACACACACGGAGACATAAGCACTCACACTCACACACGGGCGTACACACACCCACGTAGACACAAATCAAGAACGTGAGCTAGCAGGGAGGGGGGAGGGGGGGGGGACACACTAAATTGTGTTTTTGATTTTAAGACCATAATGGGCTGACAGCTATAAAGGCTACTTAGTATGTTACAGGCCCATCACTGCTCAGTAAACCCTGGACACCCCACTGCCATAGCAGATTATGTTAATTACTGGGGGCATAATTGCGGGTGACAATCACTCTTCTTGCCCTAACGTTTCTGCCATCGAGCTCGCCCGG
Source organism: Clupea harengus (assembly GCF_900700415.2). Lineage (NCBI taxonomy): Eukaryota > Metazoa > Chordata > Actinopteri > Clupeiformes > Clupeidae > Clupea > Clupea harengus. The sequence goes on from NC_045169.1 coordinate 4,290,340, forward strand.
AGCCACGGCGCTGCGTATAGGCACGCCGCATGGAAATCCTATTACGAGTGAAAGCTATTTATTTGTCGGCTGCTAAGCAAAAAAAAAAAAAAAAGAAAACGCTGTTAAAGTTGATGGGCTGCATATGGATGATCATCATGAGGGCGTCTCATGTGCTTCAGAACGCCTTCACATGACAGGGAGACAACAGACGTGCTCGGATGATTGCTAAGACTGAACCGGGCGAGGGGTTTGTTCTCAGCCTGGTAATGAATATGACATCAAACGGCCATTGTGGAAGAAAGGAAGATACATAGTCGGAGAGCGCAGGCCGTGCATATTCGGGTGGGTGTGAGTGTCAGTGAGAGAAAGAGAGGGAGAGATGGATAGATAGACAGACAGACTGAAAGAGAGAGAGAGCGAGAGAGAGAAAGAAAGAAAGAGTGCGTGTGTCCTAGTCTTGGTGCTGGTGTTGATTAAGAGTCTGGAGCCTTAGGGGAATAATGAGAGCTTCTAATTAATGAGCCCAAGCATATCACACACACACACACACACACACACACACACACACACACACACACACACACACACATCAGAAGGGAGGCAGAGAGGAAGACAGAGAATATCTGCAGAGAAAGGTTATTCTTTCTTTTTCTTTTCTACAGACACAGTTGCACCCACACACCATTAGAACAAATTGTTCTGAGCTCTTCTGCAATAACCTCATCCCCAACCCTAAACACGCACACATACCTCACTTCAAAAGCACTGCACTTATCTCATCCAATAAAAACAGTGCCCACTGCGACCTGATCAAAACACACCAGCTATTCTGGAATGACATCACGACGACATATCTGTCCTCACGGAACAGCACAAACGCACAGAGAGACGAGAGAGACAGAGAGAAACAGACAGACACAGAGAGAGTGAGAAAGAGAGAAAGACAGAGAAAAAGAAAGAGAGAGAGAGAGAGATGATGATGACCTCATGCAGTTACTCAACGAAGGCTCCCAGCCAGTCTCACGTCCCCCATGTGTGAACACTAGTGTTGGCGCTCTGCACGTGCTCAGACAGTGAGGCCATTTAAAAAAAGGTCTCACTTCAGGAACTCTCGCTCTGCAGTCCTCCAGACAACACCACAGCGGCCCACCACCACATGTGACCTTTCACCTTTGATCAACCAGCCAATAAATAGGTATCGAGCCAAACCATTGTCAGACCAAACTAGACAACAGTCAGGGCAGGCATGGAGCAGCGCTTGCTACAGAATACTTTTGAGACAGTGTGAGGTTTCACCGTGTGTGGCCCTGCAAGCTATTTTGCTCCATGATGCTTTGCGCACACATTTCTGTTGTGCTATCTACTTTGTTTTTCTGTTTTGTTTTTTTCTTTTCTTCTCGCCCCCGGGGTCTGGTGTTGCTTTCTCTTTCTGTAATGTAGCAAGGTATTTATAGACTTCACGAAACACATGCGCACGTGAAATGGCAGATATGTTAGGCCAGAGGATGACAGCTGAAAGACGGCGTTGTGTTTGTTGTGACCGCAGTCATGAAAGCTTTGTAAAGGCAAAAGACTTGACAAATCTAAGAGAGTCCAGGGGTAGTTAAAGGTGCAGTCCGTGATTCTAACCCAATACTCTTTTTTTGTCAAATTAAGGCTGATTTCTCCTGTCCACTGTCCACTAGCTGACGGTTCTGCGTCTGCACTCAAATAACGTTGGTGTTTGTACACAGCAATCAAAGTGGCTCGGGCCGAGCCAGACACTGTTCCAGCCAACCAACACGCTGCTCCAGGAGCATGGAAGGGAGGGGCGTAATTTGATTGGCTGTGAAACTCAAACATCAACAACCCTTCCCAGGAATCGCAGACTGCACCTTTAACTGTGATAGCTGTTAGCAGACAGATGCTATGCTACGTCTGCTCATCTGCACAGGGTGTGCGTGGAACTTGTTTTGGAAAGACTCTTAGCACGCTGTGGCCCCTTGAGAAACAAGAAACACTGAAACCGCAGATAGTCCAAGCCCACGTCGCACGTCTCATCTTGAGGCATAACAAGGCTCCTTTTGCCATGTGTGCATTCTCCGTCAATTAAGCACACTCTCTTGTTGTGTGTTGCAGCAGATCCTTGGCAGCCGAGGTTAGCGTGTCTCTCTTTAGCTCTCTCTCTCTCTCGCTTTCATCTCTCCCACTCCCCTGTTTCTCCCCCACGGTGGACCAAGAGCCTCCTGTTTAGCTTCAGAGCAGAGAGTCATGTTGACTCACACACACACACACACACACACACACACACACACACACACACACACACACATAAACACCCTTTTCTCTGTTGCACACACACTTTTACACACACACACGTCTCTGCTCGGCTACATTTATGCAGGAGAGGGCCTGACTTCGGAGGGGCCTTTTCCTTTCGAAGCTGCATTTAATAATTCACTTGGACACCGATGAAACAGGCTCCACAACGTGTTGTTTACACACACACACACACACACACACACACACAGAGAGAGAGAGAGACAGAGAAACAGACAGACACACTAGGGCAAAATGAACATATTCACATGTGGACACATGTGGATACTGATGGGGGCACGCACATTGAATTACAATTGAAAAAATGCATATATGAACATTGATTAAATGCTTCCTCTCTTCAAACATACCGATACACACCAATACTTGCAGACCCCCACACGTACATACACACGAAGACATTCACAGACTCACACAAATGACAGACACAAACGGATTGATGAAATGGGCTGTGGTATTCAGTTGAAAACATCCTTTCACACACACACACACACAGAGACACACCGATGAAGTGGTACACATTCACACGCACTCGCACACACACACTCATATATGCACTGGTGTTGATGAAACTGACTCTGGCATACTGTTTGAATCAAGGCAGCAGACAGGGAGGGTATCGAGTCTGATGTGAAAGAAACCAAAGAAGGACAGATGAATGCAACACTAGCAAACTCTGCTGAGACGAAAGAGTGAAGAAAAGAAGGGAGAAATAGAGAAAGAGAGAGAGAGAGATACGCTAACAGTGGAAGCGTGTGTGGTCCGACTCAGTAATGGGATCTCTAGCGAAAAAAGATGAGGTATCCGCTTGATGTGGTGGATGGTGTCCATCATCTCTCGTGTGTGTGGGTGTATGTGTGTGTGTGTGTGTGCGTGTGTGTGTGCGTGCGCGTGTTTATTGATTTGATGAGTTTATTTATGAGTACTTGCCTGCATCTTGTGAGTGTGTTTCCTGTGAATCTGTGTGAAAATTACTATATTTGAAGTGTTTCTCCATCTGTGTGGTTATCTGTATGTTTGTGTTTGTGTGTTTAGGTGTATGTGTGTGTGTGTGTGTGTGTGTATGTGTGTCTGTGTATGTGTGTGTGCAAGAGAGAGAGCGTGCCAGAGAGAGAAGAGAAAAAGTGGAGACAGATAACGAGGGGGAGAGGATTAAACATGGACATGAGAGAGAGAGAGAAAGAGAGAGAGAGAGAGAGAGACAGACAGCAGCTAATTTACACCTTTTGATTGAGAACCACCTGTGCTCCAGCAGGTTTTATTTCCATGCTTGGACCGCTGAACATATACACAAATACACACTGAATACAGGTTGGCTACCACACTAATTACAACGGATCTCATTAACACATCAGTCTGAAAGTAGAAGTAGTCACTCCAAAACAGTCAAAAAGCAAAGTTGACCAATTCTTCTTGAAAGGCTCAAAAAACAATGGGACGTGGCAGGGGCCAGTCACTTGAGCTGAGCAGATTCAAACTGCTCAGGAGGTGGTGAAGAGAGAGATGGAGATGGAGGAGTCTACCCAGTGACGCTAATGCTAAGGTATGGATGCTAACATGCAGGAAGTGGGTAGGTTAGTAGGTATTGTGACATCTAATGTGCTATTCACCCTGCAGACAACTGGGGAGTTTAGGATTGAACACATCTCTCCCACCCACAGCACACAGAGAGAGAGTTTAGGATGTAACACATCTCTCCCACCCATGGCTTACACAGAGAGAGAGTTTAGGATGTAACACATCTCTCCCACCCATGGCTTACATAGAGAGAGAGTTTAGGATTGAACACATCTCTCCCACCCACAGCACACAGAGAGAGAGTTTAGGATTGAACACATCTCTCCCACCCATGGCTTACATAGAGATAGATAACCTGGGGGGATCAGCTTGGTATTCATGGTAAGCTCCCTTGGTCATGAGTAAACAATGTGTCTGACCTAGCTTAGTATTAGGTGATGGGGCCTGAAGCTAGCTTAGAAATAGGTGAATGGTACTGAAGCTAGCTTAGAAATAGGTGAAGGGTACGGAAGCTATCTTAGATATAGGTGATGGGTGCTGAAGCTATCTTAGATATAGGTGAATGGTACTGAAGCTAATAGGTGATGGGTACTATAACCTAGAAGTTTTCATGGATTTCACAGAAAATCCCAGATCCTACCCGCTCGTGTTTGGATCTGAAATATTGACAGTGTCACAGACATGGGAGGTACAAAACACACTCAGGTTTTTTCGGGTAATTACATTACTAATTACTTTTAACGATTGACCTGAGAAGACACAAACTATTTTCAAACAGGGTGATTTAATTGACTAGCTCGACCTAATCATTTCTGCAAATAAGCCGTTTAAGCCAGTGACTTTTTAAATGCATTCAACAATTTGTTCTTGCCTAAACTACACATTCTAATGGTGAGCATCATTCTTGCAAACTGCCGAGCCAGAATGAACTCTGTGACAGATCTTTCATCTCGGGTCAAATCGGATCCATTTTATTGCTAATCTCTTGGGTCCAGGTCTGATTGTTATTAGGCCAATCTCGGGTCGTGTTTTATATTTGTTGAGCACATCTTGGGTCGGGTTTGTGTTTTCTAACACATAATTTATGCAGGTCAGGTCAGGTGACAATATCGTGTTGGGCAGTGTTATTGGACCCGTAAAAAAAACTCTACTCTGACCCCTTCTACCCAGCATGTTGCTTTAAGAAAAACAAAACCAGCCTGATGAATATGTTTGATGGTTGAGCGCTGCACTTTGGGACCTTCAGGACAACTTTAATTAAGATATAATCTAGACTGACGCGTTAAGTTAAGGTTATTCATTTTCTCATAAAAATTTTGTATGGCTGTTAACCGAAAGTGTTTTTTAAAATAGTGCTACAATGTGTGTAAATAATTAACACATGCCTGATGTGTGACATGTCTGACAGGCCTATGACAAAACTCCCCACTCCAGACCCACAACGTTTTGCTCAGCGTTACGCCATCGCAGCTCTTAAGAGCTCCAGGACCTTAATGAGTTACAACTGAAAGACTGTAAACACAGAAGGATGTAGAGACAAAGACGCAGAGACAGGAAGAAAGCGAGAGAGTGAAAGAGAGAGAGAGAGAAAAAGAGAGAGAGAGCGAGTTCTCTGTGCAGTTATAGAGTGCTAGTTCACACCCTTTTAACCTCCGCTCAATTCCTCACTCTATTACCTTCTCATTCTGTCCTCCCCATCTTTCAAACGCTACCCCCCCACTCACTCACTCTCTCTCCCTTTCCATTTTCCTGTGCCCACTCTGTCTATCCATGCTGTCAATTGAAAAAAGAAACTCTGTTGAATTGCACTGTCAAGACGGGGAATGGTAAGTCAATCTATTAGAGAGGTCCGGGTTGAAATCCTATGGCCGTGTGTCACGGAGGTGGATGAAGTCTGTGTCTGTCTGCTCTTTCAAAGATCACAGCAGCCACAAAGTATCCGAAATTACAGTTCAAATGGGATTTGCTATGCTGTTGTCACACAGAGACACACACACACACACACACACACACACACACACACACACACACACACACACACTCACATAAGCACTCTCCCTCTCTCACACACACACACACACACACATACACACAGGGCCAGGGAGACAGTTCAAAGAGAATCTTAACCACCGTCTCCATAGCACAAAGAACGTACACTTAAATGCCCTCTCTGTTAAGAGCATCGAGACATAAATCTGTTTAAGTGATTACCCCAACACAAAAGGTGTTTAAGTCAAATGCCATGCAGCGGATGGCTTCTTTAAGAGCCTATTGCTTATGCAGCTCCAAAGATCGCCCTCTTTTTCGCCACTCTTTTAACAGAGCCACTAAGAAATGCCTCTTTGAAGGCACTCATAATTGAATCATAAAACCAGTACGAGTGCCCGGTGCCCTTTGAAATGGCGTTCCACTCAGACAGACTAGAGACGAGCGGTCACTCTGTGGCACGGGCACGGACACGGGCACGGGCACGGTCACGCTCCGTAACACCCCAGAGGAGGCATAAATAACGAGCAGAGGGCACCAAGGCCGACACCAAGCAGGGGTGAAAAATGTGACCTCCTCGCCTGCCCAGGCAGAGGGGCCGTCCTCTGCTGGTCTCCTCTGTCCTCGGTGCCATATGTACCGGAGCACAGGAAATGGAAGGCCAATGTCGAGTTTTGGGAGATAACTTAATTCACTGATTGATGTTTTCATCCGTTTTCTTTGTGCAGAGAACAGAGGTGTTGGACTTGCAACATTTCAGAAGTGAAGGAGGTTAATACATGGTGGTCATCTCACAGCTGTGGTATAGTTGTCAAAATGGAGTCTAAATATACTTGACGGGGTCGATTTCTAGAACACACTATTGTGTTTCATCACAAGGGGAGACATGCGGAGGAAGACGCATGTTTACACTCGAGTCTCATCTGCATCTCTTAAGAATGATAATTATGTGAAGTAACACCTGGCATGTGTAAAAGGCAAGCCGGCAGATATTTCACCCCCTCACCACCCCCCTTTTGTGTGCGAGCCTGCACAAGGAAATGAAAGAAAAGCATCGCACAGAGCTCCATGGCAACAGAAATACTAGAGTTGGCAAAGTGGCAATGTTTGCTGACATGAAAGCCGAAGAGAGAGAGAGAGAGAGCGAGAGAGAGGGGACAGGTTTTTATTTTCCTTTCGATTTTTTCTTATTTTTTTGAGACGGTGGGCGCTGGCGTCTGTGCGAATGCCTGCTGGCACCTCCGGTGGCGCCCATCTCCCCGCCCGTCCTCCCTGTTCTCGCCGCCACCACCCAACCCCCCCCCCCCCCCCCCCCCAAATCAGTCCCGACTGCAGATCAAAGTGGGTTAAAAATCAGGATTAGGCCTAATCTGTGTGAAAAGAACAGGTGTTAATCCTTTAAATTACCCCTGCCGTACCCCAGGGATCTCTCCTTCTGCCTCCTTTATCTGCGCACCTTCACTCGCTTTTGTTTTTCTTTCATTCACTTTCTTTTTTTTTAAAAACAAGAACAGCTTAGTCACTTGAGCTGAGATTCTCAAATGTTTTGTCATGGCATGAAAGGGTGGCTGACTGCTTTTGGTGTTGGCTCAAATCACCAGCTTGACACAGTTCTTTCTCTGTGAACCTCTTATGGATTTAATTCCATTCAATCGTGCTTCTAGCTCAAAGAAAAAAAAAAACGCCAGGAGTTGACTGAAACTCCCGTATGTTCAACCCTTGTTTTGATCTTCCACATAAATATCCTCACATGAAGGCATGAAAGAGTCTCTGTGAAACCTTCCTTCCCTCTCTCTATCCCTCACGTATGTGTGTGTTCACTCCTTCCCTCTCTCTATCCCCACTATGTGTTCACTCCTTCCCTCTCTTTCACTCCTTCCCTCTCTCTATCCCTCACGTACGTGTGTGTTCACTCCTTCCCTCTCTTTCACTCCTTCCCTCTCTCTATCCCTCACCTACGTGTGTGTTCACTCCTTCCCTCTCTCTATCTCTCACTATGTGTTCACTCCTTCCCTCTATCTATCCCTCACTATGTGTGTGTTCACTCCTTCCCTCTCTCTATCCCTCACTATGTGTGTGTTCACTCCTTCCCTCTATCTATCCCTCACTATGTGTGTGTTCACTCCTTCCCTCTATCTATCCCTCACTATGTGTTCACTCCTTCCCTCTATCTATCCCTCACTATGTGTGTGTTTCACTCCTTCCCTCTCTCTTTATCCCTCACTATGTGTTCACTCCTTCCCTCTCTTTATCCCTCACGTACGTGTGTGTTCACTCTTTCCCTCTCTTTATCCCTGACTCATTTGTTCACTCCTTCCCTCTACCTCCTCTCTGTGGCTCACACTGTGCACACTCTTAGTGTACGGTGTTCCAATCACACCCCTCCCTCCACACACACACACACACACACACACACACACACACACACACACACACATAAGCGCGCACGTGCGCATGCACACAGATGCAAAACTACCCCCTGCAGTTGTGACCTTGTCCAGCGCTGGCATTTTCTCTTCCGATCACACTCAAGTGCCAGTGGTTTGCTGCAGCGGACCCCCCCTGAGCTCCACAGCACAGCTCAGCATGTGTGTGTGTGTGTGTGTGTGTGTGTGTGTGTGTGGTGTGTGTGTGTGTGTGTGTGTGTGTGTGTGTGTGTGTGTGTGTGTGTGTGTGTGGTGGTGTGGTGGTGTGTGTGTGTGTGTGTGTGTGTGTGTGTGTGTGTGTGTGTGTGTGTGTGTGTGTGTTGCGCGTGTGTGTGTGTGTGTGTGTGTGTGTGAGTGTGTGTGTGTGCGCGTGTGTGTGTGTGTGTGTGTGTGTGTGTGTGTGTGTGTGTGTGTGTGTGTGTGTGTGTGTGTGTGTGTGTGTGTGAGAAGAGAGCTCACGTGGCCCAGAAACCTGAGCTGGGAAAAGGAACAGGAGGGAAAAGTTCAGATATTAAAAATAAGCACTTTCCCTGATTTCTCTCTCTCACAGACGAGTTGGTGGTCGGGTAAATGGCCCTGTGGTCTCTCAAGGTTCCCAGTCTTCTCATTGATGATCCTACGAGTTCAGCAAAGCCTAAAAATAGTTCCGCCTTGGCACAGTTAGTGGTGTGAGCCAATGACGTCGGAGGACCATCCAAAAGTGGGTCTCTACCCACAATCCCACCCCCCCCCCCACCCCCCGCCCTGCCAGAAACAACAATCCAACGCCCTCACCTTTAAATGTGGAGTAATTTCACATAATGACCTTCTCAGCATATCCCCGCTATTGTCTTCTCATTTTGGGGTCTCTTGCACTCGCTGGCTCGGTGACTGCGGAGTCTTCCCCCGTCGGACCATCTGCTGGAAGTCCTGCCAGCCGGCCTGCCAGGCTTGGACCGGGCTCACCCGGGCACACCGGCACACACTGCAGCATTTCATGCCCTGATTACTGGTTCGGTTCAGGGCATGGAATGGCCGTTTATTGCGTGGCACAGTCACGGTATGACAGAGAGAGAGAGACAGAGAGAGAGACAGAAAGAGTGTGTGTGTGTGTGTGTTAAAGGCGATTCTGCGTGTGAGATCGGTTTTGGTGTGTGGGTCAGAGACTAATCAGAGCAGGCCTCTGTGGGCCTCCTGCTGCTGCTGCTTCTCCCCAGACCGGACCATCTGGCTGGGCCCGCACCAGCCAGCACTCCCCCCCCCCTCCCCTGCGCCTCCTCCACCTCCTCCACCTCTCTCCCCTGCTCCCAGCTCTCTCTCCCCTCCCCCCCACTTTTTCGTTTTGTCCTGACCTTCTCTGCGTCAACTTCCGCTGCGAACAGATAAAGCAGGGCAGTAGGAGAGAGAGAGAGAGAGAGAGAGAGAGGGGGGGGGAGCAAAACGGAAAGAGAGAGAGAGAAAGAAGGAGGAAGAAAAAGGGGGAGTTTGGAAGCGAGAGAGCAAAAAGTGTGGATGCTTGCCATGGTCTCTCACCCCTAGTGAGATGCAGTGACCGTACTTCCTTTTCTCTCCATCTCCTCCAGAAGGCTCTGTTGTTACAATGTGTGTGTGTGTGTGTGTGTGTGTGTGTGTGTATGTATGTGTGTGCGTGTGTGTTTGTGTGTGTGAGTGTGTGTAGGGAACAACTGCTGGAACTTTTGTGTAGTATGAGAATGCATACAGTGAGTAAGAGTACACAATCCAGAAAAGAAGTAAAGTGTAGATGCATATGTGCGTGTGATTTGAGTGTGTGTGTGTGTGTGTGTGTGTGTGTGTGTGTGTGTGTGTGTGTGTGTGTGTGTGTGTGTGTGTGTGTGCGTGTGTGATAATGTTCACCACAGACATGAGAAACCCCATCCACCAGAGCACAGGCCCTATGATACCCATGACTCAGCAGATTAACACAGCGACTCAGCTTGTGTCTTGGCTGGATGGGCTGAGAGGGGGGGGGGGGTACAGTGAGGAACCTAGGGGGGGGGGGGGGGGGGGGGGGGGGGGTTGTTACACCCCAGTCTGGTAGAAGGGCTCTGCTGAATGAAACGCTGACACATCACAGCTCACTTAAACTCTAGAGCTTTCTCATCAGGAGATTCACTTCAGC
>NC_045169.1:4305689-4348189 GCF_900700415.2 Clupea harengus
GAAGTATATAGAGACCGATTCGGAAAGTGACAAACTGCCAGAGCAGAAGTACAGTCGCAGCACTGTGTAAAATCCAGACGGACTGCATCGCCTAAACCTGCTTATCAATTGCTTTGATTGTCATCAGCGCCTGCCAAACACCTCTGCTGTGATTGTCACCGGCGGCGCTGATCCGGGGCCCTGATACCGCCGAAACGGGGCCCGGTTCATGTTTGGATTACAGTGTTTGCCATCTGATCAGGAGGAAAAAACGGCGCCTGGGGGCATCCATCCTCCCCGTAGAGACAGCAGGCAGGAAGATGATTGGCTGATGGGGCGACGCTGTCTGTCAGCAGGGGGGGAAATGACTGGAGCTCCCAGTGGGGGGGGGGGGGGGGGGGGGGGGGGGGGGGGGGGGGGGGGGGGGGGGGGCTTGATGGGGAGGAATGAAAATCACAGTTGGCCAAACTACGCTATTGACGAGTCTGAAGGCAACATCTGTGGCGGTTATTGATCGAGCCCCGAGCTGCACGCTACACTAGTTGTTGTTTTCTGAGGGACGGCTTTTTCTCTGAGGGCTTATGTAGTCACAATGTGCACACACACACACACACACACACACACACACACACACACACACACACACACACACACACACACAATCAGCCGATATGTGAAAATGACATAATGATAGAAAATGATGATAATAAGGGAGTGAAGCGGCCACTCATCACTAACGACCAACAATCAGGTAATCAAGGCCAACCAAAAGTAATAAACTGTGGAATCTCACAGAGACCGGCGTTTCTAAAGCGCACTATAGAATATAAAGTCTACATTTTGACACCGTTCACGTCATACCAGAGAGGTGAAATAATGGTTGAGTACCATCAAACAAGAGGAAGAGTGTTGGCTGTTCAGACCGAAATGCAAATGAATGTGGAGAAATTCATGCCGTGTGAAAATCGAATTGCTCACCTGGTTGCGCTTCGCTTCCAGCACTGAGCGAGTCCATGGGTGACTCAATTAGCACGAGTTGCCACATCTTTACACCATGCAACATATCCCCTCCCTTGTCAGCCACGGTGCTAACCACCAATTAGCGCTAGAGTACCTCTGGCTTTAAAAAGAAGCGTTGCTCTCTCAGCGCATCACAATGAGTGATGGAGTTAATTGCCGTGCTAAATTCTAATGACCTCTCTGAGATGATGTCCAGGACTGATGGAGTTGAGTTTCAATGTGTGGCGGTGTGGGTAGAGAAGAGCTTTTCTTTGAAGGGAAAGAAGAGAGATGAATTGATCAGAGAGAAAGAGAGGGCGGAAGAAGAGGAGGAGGAGGAACTAGCTTGTGAGATTACTGTAGCTTTTGCAAATGCTTTTCTCCTGCCAATTTCAATTGAATTCAATTCAGTTTTATTTGAATGCAAGTGAATGGATTAGTTTTTTTCCGACTTGGCAATATCTCTGTTGTAAAATAAGAGGATCTACAGTGTCGAAAGCAGCACTAGAAGTCTAGAAGAACCAGTATCAGGAATGAAAACTTTGACTAAAGCTGTTTCAGTACTGTGTTGGATGGGCTCTAAAGCCAGATTGAATATCTTCTTGGATGTTGTTTCTATGTAGAAAGGAAGTGAGTTGCTTTGCTATTAGTTATTCAAGTATGTTTGACAGGAAGGGGAGGTTGAATACAGCCCTGTAATTAGCCAGTAGAGATGGTTTGACCACTGCTATTTTGAATGATTACGGTACATCTCCTGGAATTAGGGAATTATTAATTACTTTTTGCTGTGTGTCATTTAATTAGGGCAGTGCATGTTTAAGTAGTTTTGTAGGGTTGGTCTCTAGAGGGTGTGTTGATGGTTTAGATGAGGAGGTCAGGGGAGGATTCTAGGAGTACACCAGATTGAGGGGGTGCTACAGGGGAGGATTCTAGGAGTACACCAGATTGAGGGGGTGCTACAGGGGAGGATTCTAGGTGTACCCCAAATTGAAGGGGTCAGGGGAGGATTCTAGGAGTACACCAGATTGAGGGGGTGCTACAGGGGAGGATTCTAGGTGTACCCCAAATTGAGGGGGTCAGGGGAGGATTCTAGGAGTACACCAGATTGAGGGGGTCAGGGGAGGATTCTAGGAGTACCCCAGATTGAGGGGGTGCTACAGAGGTAGCCATCATGTATTCTGAGAGGACTACAGGGTCATGGAGAGTGAGGAGATTGTGAATTTTCTCTTATTTTTAAAATTCATTACTGTCATACTGTCATGCTGCTATAGGTTATAGGTTATAGTGTTTTGTGGTTTTCTGTTAGACTCGAATTGGTGTTGAAGAGAGAAGTTTTTATCTTTTTTCACACAACGAAGGATAATTGGCATCAGAAAGTGCTTTTTTTTATAGCTTACAAAACTATCCTTCAATGCCAGATGAAATACCTCTAGTTTGGTGGAGTGCCATTTTCTTCCTCGTTTTCGAAGTAGTTTGCTTGAGTACACGGGTCTGGTCAGTGTACCATGGAGCCTGTCTTTTTTCTGTTTTCTTCTTCTCTTTTTCAGTGGTGCAGCAGTGTTGAGGGTTGAGTGAAGCACATTTGTGACACCATCTGTTAGTAGATCCACAAGAGGTGGAGATGTGCTAGTGCCAGCTTCTGCACCTGGAGGAAGAACTGAGGCAAGTGTGGCTGCTAGTTTTGACATGAACACTGTTGTAGTCTTGTCAGATAAACAACAGCTGCAGAAGTGGATTAAATTCAATAGTGAACAGAGTTTTAATTGCATATTGAAGGTAATTAGGTGATGATCTGATAGGACAGTATTTTGAGGTAGGACTATAAGATGGTCGATTCTAAGCCTTATGTTATCACTGCAACCACTCCATTGATCTTGTATTAAGTGGGTGTGTTTACATTTCGGTAGAACCTGATAGAGTCTATCAGCGATTGGAATGAGATTGTAGGACTATTGTTTTCATTGTCCGTGTGGATATTAAAGGGGATTCTTCAATCTGGGTCCTATTTTCCTATCTTTTTGGGTCAAAATTGTTGCTAGGGACGAAAATGATCTAAATCGTTCCAGTATTGAGTTGGAACGCTATAAGTGGCAACTGCAAAACGACTATACAATGTTATCCTATGGGGCAAGCATCTGCCTCAAAGTAAATTACTTGTTTTCGCCACTGATAGGTTCATAATGTTATACGTGTTTGACAACATGGAAAGGATTCCTCCTGTTTAAACACTCATTAGTTTGCCAAGAAGGATATAAATGCATTGTAGGGGCCAGGGGTCAGTATAGGGTCATAAGAGTGACTGGTTGGGTTTTTTTTCAGTTTGAGTGTGTAAAACTAAGGACACGATTTTATTTCAATTCAAATTCAGGTCTTGGGGAAATTCCTAGGTTGGCATGGTAAATTGTAGCTACTCCACCTCCACCCACGGCCTGTACTTTGAGGCATATGGCAGGAAACATGACTTGGAGGGGTAGACAACTCAACGCTAAATATTGATTTCAATTTGGTTATCTGTTATTAACCAGAGAAGCGTTTGATGCTAAAAACCTAAGGTTTGTATTGATAGGGTTTTGTATTGGTAAAGTTTTTAACATTATCAGATTGTTCTGTCTGATATCTTTATTAGTGTGATTTGGAGTAGTGTGCTGAAATGTTCTGGGTATGGAGACTGTTTGTATGTGCCTTAGTAAGGGCAACAACTCTATCGGGACAGCAGAGATTTGTAGAGAGCAGTCGTTCTGCCTCCTGGTGTTAGTTATGGATTGTCAGCAATCTGCCTCAGCTGCGTGATGTGTTCGAGTTCTGGAGAGGAGAATAGCACCCTCCCGGGAGGAGAGAATGCTGTCGCTCTGCAGAAACCCAGGCTGACAGTTGTCAATAGCTTAATGTTTCTCAAAGTAGGACCGCCAGTTAACTAGAACTTTATTATCAGCACCTGTTGCTAATGAATTGGAATGTATTGGAAATGGAAATGGGTTGCAAGTGTGCTGGGGACCTTGATTTATGTCGACCATGTCCTCGCTTTTCACATTGGTGTTGTTTTTCCCGCTGCGGGTTTGTATGCGAAGGTGCACCAGTAGGCTGCCATTAGCGTTGGCTAATGCAACTGCATCCGCTGCCTGGGTTTCACTGGTTAATGCTATTAATAATGCTAATGAGTTAATTTGGTCATCTGCATTGAGGAGGTTTAAGTTCTTTATCCTCGCCTACAGACTAGCCACTAACCTACATTTGTTACAGGTATTATGACCGCTAAAGAACTGACACAATATGCTTACCGGTATTTCACACCTAAATGGTTAATAAGCTAAATAAATGGAGAGATGATTGATCCTATGATCTGTTGACTGATTGATTTATTGATTGATACATTAAATTAGACATAGAAAATGAAACATTCCAGTAATCTATGTAATAGAATGCTGAAAAAAGTAGAAAAAAAGGTATCCATAGGAGTTATGTCCCTGCTTTCTCTCTCACACTCTCTCTCTCTCTCTCTTTCTCTCTCCCTTTCTCCCCTCACTCCTCTCTTTTCCCCTCTCTTAGAGTCAGTGAGCTGTGGCTGGGGGTGTGAGGCCAAGACAGATGCATCTGGAGCCCCCCCCCCTCCCTCCTCCTCCTCACTCATCACAGCCCACCAGCCCAGCGTGAGCTCTTGCTGCAGCAGCTGGTCAGGCAGGAGACGCTAAAGCACAGCCAACACAAAGCCACACCACACACACACACACTACTCCACACCACACACACACACTACTCCACACCACACACACACACTACTCCACACCACACACACTACTCCACACCACACACACTACGCCACACTGCACCACACACCACACACTACACCACACACCACACACTACTCCACACCACACCACACACTACTCCACACCACACACTACACCACACTACACCACACCACACACTCCAAACCACACACACCACACACTACTCCACACCACACCACACACTACACCACACCACACACTACACCACACACTACACCACACACTACTCCACACCACACCACACACTACACCACACTACACACTACTCCACACACTACACCACACACCACACACTACACCACACACTACTCCACACCACACCACACCACACACTACACACTACACCACACACTACACCACACCACACACTACTCCAAACCACACACTACACCACACCACACACTACACCACACACTACACCACACCACACACTACACACCACACACTACTCCACACACTACACCACACACCACACTACACCACACCACACTACTCCACACACTACACCACACCACACACTACACCACACACTACACCACACACTACACCACACTACTCCACACCACACACCACACACTACTCCACACCACACACCACACACTACACCACACTACTCCACACCACACACCACACACCACACCACACCACACACTACTCCACACCACACACTACTACACACCACACACCACACACTACACCACACCACACACTACTCCACACCACACACCACACACTACTCCACACCACACACCACACACTACACCACACTACTCCACACCACACACCACACACTACTCCACACCACACACTACACCACACACCACACACTACTCCACACCACACACCACACATCACACCACACACACTACACCACACTACTCCACACCACACCACACACTACACCACACTACACACTACTCCACACACCACACACTACTCCACACACTACACCACACACTACACCACACACTACTCCACACCACACCACACCACACACTACACACTACACCACACACTACACCACACCACACACTACTCCAAACCACACACTACTCCACACCACACACTACTCCACACCACACACTACTCCACACCACACACTACACACCACACACTACACCACACACTACACCACACCACACACTACACACCACACACTACTCCACACACTACACCACACACCACACTACACCACACCACACTACTCCACACACTACTCCACACCACACACCACACACCACACACTACTCCACACCACACACTACTCCACACCACACCACACACTACACACCACACCACACCACACCACACACCACACCACACCACACACTACTCCACACCACACACTACTCCACACCACACCACACACTACTCCACACACCACACCACACCACACACCACACCACACCACACACTACTCCACACACTCCACACCACACACTACACCACACACCACACCACACACCACACACTACTCCACACCACACACTACACCACACCACACACTACTCCACACCACACACCACACACTACTCCACTCCACACCACACACCACACCACACACCACACCACACACCACACACTACACCACACACCACACACTACTCCACACCACACACTACTTCACACTACACACTACTCCACACCACACACCACACACTACTCCACACTACTCCACACCACACACCACACACTACTACACACCACACACCACACACTACACCACACCACACACTACTCCACACCACACACCACACACTACTCCACACCACACACTACTACACACCACACACCACACTACTCCACACACCACACCACACACTACTCCACACACCACACTACTCCACACACACACTACTCCACACCACACACCACACCACACACCACACACTACTCCACACACTACTCCACACCACACACTACTCCACACCACACTACACCACACCACACACTACTCCACACCACACACTACACCACACACTACACCACACACCACACCACACACTACTCCACACCACACACCACTCCACACACCACACACTACTCCACACACCACACCACACACCACACACTACTCCACTCACTGCACCACACCACACCACACACACCACACACTACTACACACCACACACCACACACTACACCACACCACACACTACTCCACACCACACACCACACACTACTCCACACCACACACTACTACACACCACACACCACACTACTCCACACACCACACCACACACTACTCCACACACCACACTACTCCACACACACACACTACTCCACACCACACACCACACCACACACCACACACTACTCCACACACTACTCCACACCACACACTACTCCACACCACACTACACCACACCACACACTACTCCACACCACACACTACACCACACACTACACCACACACCACACCACACACTACTCCACACCACACACCACTCCACACACCACACACTACTCCACACACCACACCACACACCACACACTACTCCACTCACTGCACCACACCACACCACACATGTAGCAAGGCAATGAGGGGAGGAGAGGGAGCCCTCTGTGGGGCACATCATAGGGGAGCTACCAGTGAAGGAGAGAGACTGGAGCGGAAGAAAACAGATGAAGAGAAAAAGCAGAGGACGAAAAAAGCGAACTCAGGCCTCAGGTTCTTGGCCTTACTGGCCATACAGATAGCATCTACAGTACATTAAGAATTCCAGTTCTCTCAATGTCCACATTTACTTTGAGAGGAAAACTGTCACATTGAACTGTTTACGTTTTGATAGCTGTATTTATATATGTTCTCCAAATGACTGTGAGACTGGGAGAATGCCACCACCGACTATCAATCCTTTTCGGTCTTAACCAAACAGACAGGGCTACTGCACTCCAAAAAACCTTCTTCACAGAGGCAGTCGGCAGTGGGAATGTGTGGGTTATCTGTAAAGCAGCGCCATGGTACGCCGTATGTAAACACACATGCTAATCAGTACCGTATTTATGAGCAGGAGGAAGCAAGAAGAAGGCTGGTTTTAGTATGGAGTGGGGGAACAGCACGGAGGCTGGTTGTGTGTCTGTGTGTGTGTCTGTGTGTGTGTGTGTGTGTGTGTGTGTGTGTCTGTGTGTGTACTGTATGTGTGTGTGTCTGTGTGTGTGTGTACCTCCCTTCCCAGCACCACTCCAGCTGCGGGTCTGATGAACTGATCGAGACGACCGTCGCCCAGAGGTAGATGGCGATTGGCTGACTGGCTGGAGATGACACGTGTACAGGGAAGATGAGGAGGGAATCTACACCACACACTACTCCACACCACACACCACACACTACTCCACACCACACACTACCACACACCACACACCACACCACACACTACTCCACACCACACACTACACCACACCACACACCACACCACACACTACTCCACACCACACACTACTCCACACCACACACCACACACTACTCCACACCACACACCACACACCACACACTACTCCACACACCACACCACACACTGCTCCACACCACACACTACCACACACCACACACTACACCACACACTACTCCACACCACACACTACACCACACCACACACCACACACTACTCCACACCACACACTACACACTACTCCACACCACACACCACACACCACACACTACTCCACACACCACACCACACACCACACACTACTCCACACCACACACCACACACCACACACTACTCCACACACCACACCACACACTACTCCACACCACACACTACTCCACACACTACTCCACACCACACACTACACCACACACCACACTACACCACACACTACTCCACACACCACACCACACACTACTCCACACCACACACCACACACTACTCCACACCACACACCACACACTACTCCACACCACACACCACACACTACTCCACACCACACACCACACACTACTCCACACCACACACCACACACTACTCCACACACCACACCACACACTACTCCACACCACACACTACCACACACCACACTACACACCACACACTACTCCACACCACACACTACACCACACACCACACTACACCACACACTACACCACACTACACCACACCACACCACACACTACTCCACACCACTACTCAATCGGGGGTTGGGTTGGGTGGGTGGGAAACCGTGTTGGTGTCTGAGAGATAGACCCGATGACTGAGCCTCATGATGTGACATGATGTGAAGTGAAGTGACGTGAACATGCGTGTCCTTTTTAGCGTTGGGACAGGCCTAACATATGAAACCTTCTATATGAAGATGGAGCTATCAAATCATGTGTTTAACGACAAGTGATTTTTTTTTTTGTCAGTTGGAAAAATCTATTCAATCTACTACATCAGCTATCAGATAAGAATGCTACACAGGTGAATAAATGTAACAAATGTACACACAATTTCCCCAACCCCTGAACCCATTCCTTCCTGTGTTTTCTCCTGATTCAACTTAATTAATTTTAATAATAACGAATTACACGCTCTAGCCTTGGGAGCCATATTGTCCCTCACCACAAATGAGTTATGATTGCAAGGACGTACATTACAGAATTGCCAGTGCTTTTTCTGAGTTAATGTGTTTGCTGAAAGAACAAAGCCTAACGTACCACAGTCCTCCATCCTAAGGCTGGCTGCTTTCAAATGCGTGATTGTAAAACTAATCGCAGGTAGAGTCAATTCAATCACAATGAGAACAGCGTGAGCCAGCGTGAGCCAAAGGAAATGAGAGCAAGGTTGCGCCCAGTCGGTGAAGGCCCTTTGTCTGCAGCGAAGGCAGAGTCTCGTTGGTCCCACAGTCATTACTTCTTCAAACAATCTGCCACCCAGCTCAGGCCCATGTTCCTAATGCTCTTCGGACTTTACACTAGACCACAGTGACGCTTAATGATAGCAGGGCTGATATTATATATGTGAAGATATGAGCAATTCAATCGGTGCTGATGAAATGAAATGGCATATAATAGCAGTGCTCACTCAATGTGATTGAATGTTTTTTTTCGCTGCAAGACCCTCAAGACAACATTACAGGGAACTGCATATGGCTGAATGTTTTTTTTTTTTCAATTCTCTGTGTGTGTGTGTGTATGTGTGTGTGTGTGTGTTTAAATAAAATATTAAACCATGTTCACACACACATAGTTGAACTTAAGTTCAAACACTCCCTGGCAGAACTGAACATAGAATAGGCTTAACACAACCTCAGATTTCCACCTGAAATAGAAAACCACATCCCACACCTTATATCGAATGTGCGTTTTTTTTGTGTGACAACCCTTATTTGATCCATGGAAGACTCAGCCAGTGTGAAAACCTCTCTGTTTCAGTTTCTGTGCACAATGTGTCTACGTGTGTTGTCATATGAAAGCTTAAACCCTAGCTAAGCCACTGTTGTGATGAAATAATTAGTTTACAATTCCGAATGCAAAGCACAGGTCTGCCACCAAAAACCCCTTCATTGATTAACGTTTTGAGACAAATTAATACAAATTGATTCAATAGCAGACCAGACTCGCAGTTGCACACACAGAAGATGATGTCTGGTGGTGAGCTATCGACAGAGAGGGGGCCGCCTGACAGTGATTTACAGAGCCTATATGTACCAGCAGTTACGGATTCAGTGAGGAAGAACGAGTCATGTGTTAGCAGTATGTCTGATGACAGCACACACACGCCATGTGCAAGAGGCCCGATTGCACAACAGTCCACGGCACATTTATTTTTGACAGTTTTCGATGGTATCTATCCAGGCAATTCCTCAGAGTGAAAAAAAGGAAAAAAGAACAGTTCTTCGAGTTTCCGGATATAAAAGATCTCCACCAAGATATAAAACTGGTAGGCGGCTGACTGCTGGCTGAATGCGATGCACACCGGCAAACACTAATGCAACAACACTGGGGCGGATGTTGCTCAGATCTGGAACCCAGAACCAGCACCAGCAGAGCAGCAGAAGTCTGGATTCTGTCTTAACTTGACTTCAGACACCCCTTCCATATTCACATTTATAACCACATTTACACCAGTGCATGTGCATCAGTAGCTTTTGTCTTCAAAAGCAGACATTTTTTTTCTTCCTCAGAACGTATAGACCACACTGTGTTCAAGCGACGAGGAGGAGGTTTTTTGTGTGCCTCGCAAAAACCATAAGCAAATCCAAACGTGGTCTGCAATTAGACAGCGCTCGAGACAAAGAGAACCATATGCACGAGCCGGTGGTGCGTATCTCCATTTGTCATGCCACACAACTTGAACCCTGTTTGAAAAGGGGTTGAAGAGCACCACTGTGACCTTAAAGAAGAATCATGATGCTTCTGCAAAATAAATGAAATCAATCAATCTGCTCTCACTAACCTGCTCAGCCTCCAGACACAGAGACGTGTGTGTGTGTGTGTGTGTGTGTGTGTGTGTGTGTGTGTGTGTGTTTGTGTGTTTAATGGAAATAAATGGTTTGCCATCCTGAGAGACATCCTCCATTCTTTGAACAGCAGCTTAAAAGCTCCTGTATACGGGGTCAGATGGCATCAGTCAGGAGGTCAGTGTTCTCTATCGCTCTCCATCATTACTATGGACACGGGAGAAGGTTACAGCAGAGGAAGCCATCTTCCTCTGGGATTTCAGTTTTTACTCAGTGCCACTAATGGCAACTACGTATCTTTATCTTGCCAATAATTTAACCACTCCGCAGATACAAACCACACTGAGAGCTATTCTAGAGATGAAGATCGTTTGGCCAAAGCGAGGCTTGGTGTGTTTATTCAGCTTCTGGCTTTCTAAATATACTAGACAAAGGCCTTTCATTTCATGCTGCCTTTCCACTGTTTTAGAATTGACCCAATGTCCCAAACACAATACTGTATAGTCAGTCATCTAGCTTCTTGATAATCTTATCATGGAGAATGCACCCTATATATGGTTATATTTACATATAAATCTGCACAGGATAAACTCTGCTCATAGCTGTATGATCTACCTTCTCCTGACAACAAACCGTATCTGTCCCGTACCTGTTCCACTAATCGGTTGCTTTATCACACTCAAGATGAATTCAGAACATGGATAAAAAATGCTCTTTTATTGTGAAGCATGGTACCATAAAAATCTTTAGAGCACATTAATGCTTAACAGCATTGCCTATCGGGGTACCTGTTCTAACTGAATAACTGATTAAAAGAATAGAACACCTCTTACAGCGGGGGGTCTCGTGCCCCATGCTGTCTCGAATGATTATGCTCTTTTCTGTTTGAATTTTTATTATATTTCCCTAGCTATTTGAAATATTATGGACTATTCAAAGAAGGATATCATTTAATGCAGGACTTTCTCAACAAAAAAAAAAGATATAAAATCTCTAACGATGTCCTGGGTAAAAAACGGGTTGCATGGCTCTCGATTTAACCTTTGCTGACCAGCCCGAATGCCAGCGTCACAACGATTACAGGTCTCCCGCAAAACAAATGGGTCAGCCTTAGATAAGAAATCAATGTCCACATTAGCACATCCATACATTTCACAAGTCAAGGCGTTCTCAAGATTGCTGTCATAGAGCGCCATTGAGTTGCAGTCTTTTTACACTGTCCTGATGTGCGCCCTCTGCTGTCAAAGAGTATATTGCAGGCTTGGACACCTGGAGAAGAAGACTGATCAAAGGGGTTTTGATTCTAAAACATGGAGACGTTTCCATTGCTCCTACATGTTCCATAGCTCCTATATGTGCTGTGTGTACTGAAGCATCAAATGTTTGTTGGTAAAATGTGTATGCGTGCACAAGAGGCAGAGACTGTTAATAATTTGACTCTCCTCTGCTAACACAGTTCCTGGAGAGGCTTTCTGCAAGTGGCACAGCGTGAGCCCAATCACACCACATTCTCCCCCTCGACTCTCCAGTGACTCAACTCTAACAACACGCTCACAACAGTTACTCAGTGTCTGCATGCAGAGACATGGCTACCCCGTCGCACTGGGATTCAAACAATCCCACACTAAACAACTAGATGCAGTCCCCCGGGGTCATGAAACACGGCAAATCGCATCCCGCTGGCGCTAATGATGTGGCTTTGAATATTTTATAAGGTGCTGCCTTTACGTTCTGTCCCCATTATGTCTGATCAAAACCGAGCTGGTTTATTTCCCTGACACGTCCATTTGTTGCGTTCATGTCATGTGAGACAACGGTTTACAGTTAAGAGAACATGCATACTGATGCGAACTGCGATGACGCTTGTGAAAGTGATGGAGTTTGACATACTGAGCGCTGAGTTTTGCTCATGTTTGAATGTTTGACGAACTTCTTCTATAAGTAAAATTTGAGGCCGTTTAAGGATTAATCGTGTTAAATATATATGCACTGCCATACCAAGAAAATCCAGGAAAACAGTGGTATTTATTTATACAGATTTAAGGCGTACAATTTCTTTTTTATTGGACTTGGGTTGCCTTACAAGTGAAAAATAAACAGTGGGGATATTTAAATAACCCACTGTTCCTTTTCATCACCTCATATTTTCTGGCGGCAGTTATAGATTGTTAAATGTAACTTAATGGCCCTATTTATTATCGATTGCGAGATTACCTCAGAACTGCAACTGGGAGACACAATTATTCACGAAGTACTCCATGACAGTACACTACTGGAATTCGCATTTCGAGAAATATTGACCCCACCGCTCTGGTAACTTCAGCTTCATTATCCAATGTACATTTTTCAACAAGAAGTTTCCCATTTTCACGGGGTGAGCAGGTACACTTGGTACCAGTCTCTCAACTATATTCTTGCTTTCATGTTGGTTAGGGACTTAAATAAGCACAACAGGGTTACATAACTCTTCTAGCCTTGCATCTGAAAAGCAAGTGGGTGAGAGTAGGCCATGGGGATTCGACAGGGCAGAGAGTGTGTCATTGTGTGTTGTCGTGTGCAGCTATTGTAAGCGATAAGAGACATGGCGGTGAGATCTCCATCAGACTGCAAGGCCGGATACATTCATATACATGAAGATGGTCCTATACATCAGCCTGCCTTGTACTGTCTCATCTTGCCATCTGCATGACCCTCTCCATCAATTTCTTTCCCTTCTTAAATTTCCTTCCCTTACTTTCCTCTGCTCCCCTCTTTCTTTCTCTCGCTCTCCGAAGTCTATAAAACAGCGAGTGTAAACACGCCAGTATATTAAACCCCACCAGGGCCTCCTCTCATGCCGGAAAATGCTCCGGTTCAGATTTACAGACTAATTACGAATCTTTACAGAGGCCATAAGTTACTTTACACTGCCATTAATATCAGGGATTGAAGTTGGATTTGCACCAGTTTGAGCCTCTGAGGGCTTTTCCCCGTTGCACATTTCCACCCTCCAATCTCAAGCTCTATCTACTACTCTCCAACCTCCACCCCTATCCTCACCCCAAGACATGTTGGTAATATTGCCCTGAATTATTGATAGCCCAACCACACCTACCCATCAAGCCCCCCCCCCCACCTAGAAGGGCAACCAATAGGTGAGCAGAAGAACGTCTCGGAGGACCGTCCAAGAGAAAACACTTAATAGAGCGTAGTGGGGAGGGGCGCAAGGAGCTGATGCAGGCTGGCATTTAAATCAATTGCTTTCCCGGAGCCCTGCGATGCCTGAGCCATCTTTATTACCATCACTAGTGAAACCCACAACCGCTAACCCGATTCTATCACAGCCGAGCAGACCAGCTAATAAATCAGTCTTTATCTCATTGGCTAACCTTATTAAAATCACATTGCAGGGGGAGGGTGGAGGGGTAAACCCCTATATTTCGGGATATTTATGTATAATTATATGGCTATGCATCTTGTGTATCCACAAGTGAAACAGGTGGATCTTCAGGTGGTTGGATTTGGCAAAGAGGTTTTTAATTTTTTTTTTTTTTTACTTTTTGTCCCGGAACTTAAACTCTCCCATCCAAAATGTAAAAAAAACATACATGAAACAAACACAATGTACAAACATAGAAAATCTCAATGGCACAACTTTGGATTGGTTGAAATAATATGGACAAAAAAGACAGTCAAGGGGGGCACTGTGGCGTGAGCCAATAAGCCCCCCATTTACAGGCAACAATGCCCGCAGGGACACAGGTTCGATTCCGGCCTGCTGTCGTTTCCCAATCCTCTACCCACCTCTTCACTCCTCCTCAATTCCTGTCCAAAATACTTCACTGTCCTATCCAAAAAAAGGCTAAAAAGCCCATAAATAAATCTTAATTTTTTTTTTTTTAAATGACAGTCAGGTTTGCAGTAAGGAGACCTCGCCTGTAACGGCATAGAAGTATGTGCAGACCACATCTCCCTGAATCGATACAACACAAAGAAAGACATATGGAGATTCGCACAAGGACAACCATTTTCTTGAAATAAACCATACTATTGGCAGTATGTAACACACTGAAGTGCCTACTCCAAGCTCGTGTGGAGCAGATGTGAATGTATACTAGGGCACAGGCTGCGCAAGAGAATGGCTATAACTGTGTCTTGCTGTTGTAATTCCTCTGTTGTGTCGACAGCATAAATGTCAAAGTGTGCGAGATTCTTTTCCAGTGGGCAAACTGGGGGAGGAAACACAGCGGGAGTAATGACTGTAACTATGGAAACAGCTATCCGAGAAATAAAGGCTAGTGATCATCTGCGACATAGGGTCGTGCGGATTACAGGTGAATCTCTTTTGAACGGAGACTGAGAGGAAAGCAGAGAGAAACAAGTCCTGGAAAGGCTTTTTCTCTCTCTCTCTCTCTCTCTCTCTCCCTCTCTCTCTCTCTATCACACACACACACACACAGGCATAAGTGCATTGAAGAAGGGAATGAGACTTGAGGAAAAACTCATTAGTTGGGATGATGAATAATCAATGGCAACCCCCTGCACTCT
Organism: Clupea harengus; assembly: GCF_900700415.2. NCBI lineage: Eukaryota > Metazoa > Chordata > Actinopteri > Clupeiformes > Clupeidae > Clupea > Clupea harengus. Next base: position 4,321,367 of record NC_045169.1, read on the forward strand.
TGCCTTCTGCAGATTAATATGGAGAAATTAGACAAATATGGACCGCTGTTTGCTAAAGAGGAACACGTCCCCAGGGAGCCCCGTCTGTCTCAAACATTTCACAGACGGGGAATGAGTCCAGACTAGAGTCAGTCAGACACCTGACCGTGAGAGAGAGAGACAGAGACAGAAAGAGAGAGACAGACAGACTGAGGAACACATGGGGGGGGGCAAAAGTGGAAGACAGAGAGAAAGAAAGAAAGAAACAGACAAAAAAGAAAGGTGTTTGAAAAAGATTAGCCGTCCTTGAGCTTTCGTGCTAATCAACATCATAATGACTCCACACGAAAGGGGGCAATTACAGGGAAAATGGATGGCAACGGTGACGGTAGCATCGTCAGCACCGACAGCCCCTACTGGGAGACCTGTGGAAGCCAGAGAAAGAAAAGCGCCTGGAGAAAGAAAGAGAAGAGAATGGAGAGAATAGCAATGGGAATAAAAGAGGAGAGAATACATGCCGGGCATGACAGAAATTCAAATTGATCAAAATGCCATCTCGGTAATACTGTTTGCTGTGCTCTTTAAATCCCACTTAAACGCCGTCTCATTGTGTACCTCCATCAGTCCCCCCCCACTATTGTCTCCTCGTTGCCGTACCGTACCGTGTGTACCTCTGTCTGCTAATCTTCACCGCGCAAATATATAGGCCATGTGCAGATTGTGGGGATCGTCAGGGGAGAAGCCGTCACGGGCCGGATCTGGATGGCATTAGCGCGGATGGCAACCTGGGGCTTGAGGCGAGAGGAGGGGCGGCTGCCAGTCTGCCGATAGCATCTGTCTCTGGACCCGAGAGCTGGACTCAAGCAGCGGAGGGCACGTTGTATACGCCGGGGCAGCAGGTGGCACCGCGTTAGCCGGAGAGTGTCATCTGATTGACGCCCGCCACGATGCCAGGGGCACACGACAGCGACGCCGAAGCCTCTTGAAGACCCCTCTGGTTTTGAAATTTGTTGCTCAAGGTGTTTTGCGAGGAGAAGTGGTCCTCGGAGTCTGCGGGAAAATATGCCGAGTGTGTTCCGACAAATTGCCTTCAGGGAGCAACAAATGGAGCACCACCTACACGAGAGGGGGCCGACGTGCGGAATGCTGAACTGCAGATCATTAACGGGAGATGGCAAAGGCGCCCTCCCCAAAAACTGAGCTATATGCTTTTGTGCCATTCCTCGCGTGGTTTCTCTACATTTTGCCAAAGTAATTGGTGTCTTAACTTAAGCTCGCACTGACTTAAATAGTCAATTAGGTCTGCATTGATTGGGCCTATGCCGCACTGGTAGGGCCGATAAAGCCTAATGAATTCCTGATTTTACACACCAGTCAGGGTGGAGATGACAGTTTGATGCGGCGCATAAGAGCCGCTCTCATCTGATTCACACACACTGACACACGGCTTGAATACCAATGACAATGGTAGGCGCCCGGTGGCCCCCGGAGCAGCCAGTGTACGCATCAGTAACCAGTAAAACCATTATTGGATTGCGGAAAACATCCCCATATTAGCCATCGGAGCACAGTGGAATTGCAAATCACTGTGACCGCCAAAGGCCACAGCACGCATTCCTGCGAGAGTAAAAAAAAAAAAAAACTGACAAACACTTGAAATTGGCTGTACCTAAATAAATGAGAGCAATAAGCAAGGCGAAGCTCACACTCAAGCATGAAGGAATCAGCAGACTCACACTGTGATGATGTATTAGCTGGCCCCATCCTAGAAGTCCCTTGGCCTGATAGCTAAGTAGCCTTATACCCAGAGAAATACTCGTTTCCTATTGGCTGGCAGGTGTCCGGATAATTCTTTATAATGGGACACATATGAAGTAGATCAGGTAAAAAAAAAGTTGAATCACTGTTCTATATCAATGCTCTGCAAACTTTGAATGGTAACTCCACCAACCATTGTAAATAATGCTTAATTGCTACTACAGTGAGTGTCTAGTCAGGCAAGCTAATGAATGAACAAAAGAAACATATTCTCTTATTTTGCCAAATAACATGTTATCTGGAGATCTAGCACGCTAGCAAGCATAAAATCAGAAACAGATAGAAAGAAAGGATTCAGCTTAGCGACAATCAACTGTAACAAAGCAAACTAAACCATCCAACGCCATCCTTGTCTGTGACTAACGAAAGTAGTCCTACAAACTAAACAAGTTGGCTTCTTTTTAAACTGAACTACATTTTTCTTTTGTGGGCTACACATGCTTGCCTAAATACAGTGGCAACCGGGGTATAAGCAGGATAGCAGCCTTTTATGTTTCCTGTTATACAAAAACATTGGACTTGATGGAGCAAACTTTGGCAGAGGAGTTCTTTGCTTCCACCCTGTTCAATATTTTCTTATAACAGGATACCTCGGGCATCGTTATCCCTTACGTATTGCCTTCAAAATGCATTCAGATAGACCCATATGTGTAGCACATACTGTATGTGAAGCTCACTCAAAGCTCAAGTGTGATTCAAATGTATTCTTCAATTCCTGAGTATTTCGAACTGAAGAAGGTTGTGATGTTTTGCATTTCGCGGAATTGATATAGCGATGCCCTTGCATCTAAATTATGTATAGTGCTTTTTCTTGTGTGTGTATATTATGAATACACATGGGTAATTACTCAATGTTATTTTGTCAGGAATCTCTGAGCATCATGTACGCGTGCCCTATGTGCCTGCACTCCACTCCAAGTGTTTTCATATGTTTTCTGTTATCTTCACATCCATGGAAATATATTTCATCAATGTTCAATCAAGACTATGGAGAAGTTCTGATTGTAGGCCAATTAGAATGTGAATTTGCTTCCTACATTATACCGTGCAAATAACCTTTGAGGGAAACAAAGGAAGATTGTAGTGTTTGATTGCATACCAACGAAACAGCTCAGGCTAAGGACACATACACCAAGCCCAGCATGAGAGGTTACACCCTGTGTAGTTTTTTCACCTTTTCTATTACATTTCGCCAACCTCTATTAAATCAGTGTGTGCATTTTTGCCCCCAAGGCATTTATCAGCCATTTTGAGCTTCACATGAATTCACAGTCAGGGTGTGAGAAAGAATGTAGCCTCATGAGAGAAGAGCCAGCCACCTGTCATCCTACCTGCTAATATAACCCCCCCCCCCCCCCAAAAAAAATCATTTTCTCCTACTGCACTACCATATCCGTCTCTTCAGGGTAATCAGTTTCAAAGGAATGCGGATGTTTTTGATATATTCTATGTAGCCTGTGCTCACGGCAAAACCTGCACTCACTCACACACACACACACACACACTCGCACATACACACACACAGACACACACACAGACACACACACACACACACACACACACACACACACACACACACACACACACTCTCTCTTCCAGTTATGACCGCTCACCTTCTGACTGGAGAGAGCGAGTCTTTATTAATCTGCCACATCCAATAAAGCGACTTAAAAAAGATAATGAAAGGCCTTCCGCTCATTGGCCCGGCCCTCTGCTCTCGCTCATATGCTCTTGTGTTCCCGCACAGATTGGAGAGATACATCAAATAAGGCTGAGACTGCTTGAGAGATTGCACTCCAGTCTTTGGCCAAGCCAAGACAGGCGCTCACGCAGGTCTAACGCTCGTCAACTGAGGAGCTCTTGCATGTAATGACAAGCTTTTTTTCTCCAAATAACATTTCCAGTGGACATCTAAACCTTTGCTCTCGACTACAGCGCTCCTGAAATGCTGCCGCCATCTGTTCAAAACAAATCACCATATCTTGTTATGCTAAAAGAAAAAGCAACAAAAGCCCTGACATCACTTCCTCCATTAGCCCCGATGATCTTGACTCCAGAGCGTATTACTTTATTTTGTCCTTGCCCCATGTTAAGTGCTCTGTGTTTGTGTTCTATTTTAAGCCTGTTTCAATACTGTATTGTTGGAGGCTCTCTGCAATGTGTGGGAAGCCAGCAGAGAAAAGGAAAAAAAAATGCAATTGACAAATGCCGCCACTCACTAAATACACTAAGGTCAACAATATACTTTCAATGAGAAAAACAAAAGATTTGGTGCTGAGATAGCATGTTCCTGCTGACGCATGGCCCATTCAGACTTTAAGGAAATGAAAATGTAAGCGGAATCAATGTCTCAATCTTGGCGTGGGTGCAACAGCAGCGACTACTGTATAAATGTCCTTTATTCAGCATCACGCTCCTATTTGTGTGGCTCAAAGCATAAAATGGCTTCAGCTCTGCGAGCACTGAAAAGACCAGGGGCTCATTCATACCCATTCATGCAGAGCACACAGCAACAGCCTCTGAAAGAGATACTTGGGTTTTGGTCAATGAATTTCAGGCAGTTGGGGGAATGGAGTCCTTTCTTTGTGGCCACCTTCTATAAATGTGAAGTCTTCGGTTATGGAACAGTGACTAACATCCACATTACACTCGACTCGTTAAGTTACTGATTACTTATTTGATTAAATCAGCGCCTGGAAGAAAAAAAAAGCAACTTGTTGAGATGTGCAAGACATGCCTGTTCGTGGAGAGAAATTGACCATTTTTTGAATGACAAACCTGAAAGGGACGTTTCAAGTACCGCTGAATACATTTTGGTATGGATGATGCACCAGGGTTTTGATTTATGTTTTCTGGGGTGCCATGTTTATTTCCACGAGTGGAAAAAAGCCACACAGTAAGGAGCCATTAACGCCCCCTCGCTCCTGTATTCATTACCCAGGAGACTCAGCGCTCAAATGATTTATCCCCTCGGGCACCCTCTTGCGAAAATATGATCTCTCCCCTTCTTTAATTAAGCCCAACATGGAGGAACTCTCAGACCCTGGGGCCAGAGAGAGAGAGAGAGAGAGAGAGAGAGGGAGAGAGAGAGAGGGAGAGAAAGAGAGAGACTTTCATGGGCTCCCTGAAAGCCTTTATTGAGTTCAGAGGCTGAGTCTTTTATTATAACCTTCGTGACAATGTGGGGCCTGCACTGAGAAGAGGCTCTTTCAGGTGTTAAATACACACTGTCTGGGGTTTGGAAACGCTTGAAAGGAGGGAGTCATCATGGCGGGCACAGGCACAGTAGCGAGAGCAGAGGCCAGCGCTTTTTTTGCCATTCCAAGATGAAAATGACAATAAACAGCATCATCCATAAAACATGAGGCAGCGAGTGACAAAATGTGTAATTTTATTCAATTTATGGAAGTCGAAATGAACTTCAGAGGTAATCAAAAACCTTCCTGTCTGTAATTTAATAATGTAATAAAAAACATTTTTACATACCCGACAGCAAACCCCCCTCCCCGTCCCCCCCATGTCGGAATATTAACACTGTGGAAATAAACTCAGATCGCATTGAATGGAACATCCATGCTCTGAAGAGTCTGCATATAGGACAGTGCGCATAGTATTCAGACAATACAGTTCGTGGAAATACTAAGCACAAAAACATTTCAATCGCTGGGTGAATAAATCTAAAAAAGTTAGGGCCATCATATCCACCTTCCCAGACAAAAAGCCAGGTGATGTGAAGGTTGAGCATGAGCTAGTCACTTCTCACAAGCTGAGCCCTGGCCTACAGAATTAGTTCACTTCCGGTCTTTGTTGACAAACTTCCCAGGCAGTTTCCTGTTTTCACTCCAGCTGGTTGTGGATTTCCCAGGACTGGGATAGCGAGGGGAGAAAGTTTCGAGGGCTATTTCCTCCACAGAGGTCACAAAGCTTTTTCTACCGTGGAAAAGAAGCGGCAACAGCAAGCTAACCCAACATCCTTAAATGTCAAAAACAGGCCCACTTCCCAGCTGCTTTGACTTCTGAACCTCAACACCACGTCACATGATGGCGTGGGCACCTGTAACACCGTGCCTTCAGTGTCAAAAGGGAAAAGGAAGCCAAAAGGAATCCTGAGAGGAAAATAGCAGAAGCTAAAGGAAATCTAGCAGCGGTACATTATTCACTAGAATGATCAGAAGTCCACGGTTGCAGGAGACACTGCAGCTCTTTAATTTCCTATTATCTCCAGCAAGTGACATCCTTTTCTTCCAAAAACAGAGGGATGAGCCACAGGAGGCAACATGAGAGAAAAATCGATTCGCTCATTCATCCCCGGCGTAGTTATTCCTTTCTCTTTTCATTTACCTCTTTGTCTCCATTTTTCAGACGCAACTCTTCATCTTCTTGGCTGTTTTTTTTTTTTTTTTCTCTTTTCTTTCGTGGGTTGGAGCCTTCATGCATGGACGCTCCCAATGCAAAAAAAAACCCGGAGCAGCCAGACTAAAATAGAGCGCCGCTGTCACGACCAGGCTCCTGCAGATCTCTGAATAACGAAATGTCACTGCGCCCCTGCCTGGGTGTCTGTGCCTCTGTCGGGCATGTCAGCAGGACCAGACATGAATAAATAGTGACTGGAAACAAATTACCTGCACCGTTTTCCCAAAGTCAGGAGGGGGTGTTAAAGGAGGAATAAAGATGACATCCACAGATGCAAACTTAGAAACCCAGAACACAAAACCAAGAGATCCATTATCCATTCAAAGGCGGTATTGACGTGAAGCTGTAAAAAGATTACTCTGCCACCACCTCAAGGTCTCTGTTTAGCTTTAAGTCTTTCCTATATGTTTGACCTGCCAATTTGTATAGGATGGCGAAATGGCAACCTGCAATTTAAAGCACAGTGGATAATTGACTTGCCTTATGAATTTGTCACGAATTTCCCATAATCCCTCACAGACGCAAAGCTTTTTATATCGCTTGTTGTTGCATCACAATATCACAGCGCAGAACTACACAGCACAGACTCTCTTTGCATCAGCTGGTGCTTGCATATGAAACAAGTGACATATATAATCAAGCTGGGATGCATTAGACCAACATACACTAATAAAATGTAGATCGATATCTCACCAATTCATGATGTCTGTAATCTGTATGCTCTCTCTCAAATTTGCTCAATTAACGCTGTGTATTTATATTTATGAACTGAGACTGCAAACAGCGTAAAAAAAGAGAAGACAGTAGTATGGATTACATCACACTAACTGTTGGGTTATTACTTTCAAAAGACGGGCACAGAGTTAGTATTTTCTGTGAAACGCTTAGAATTCACCAGTGAGTACTACATTCATATGCAGTAGCTGTGGGCTTGAGTCCTTTGTCATTGATGATGTGACAAACAACCCGAAGAGGGGGAGAAAAGGAGAAATCCCTTCGATGAGCACGCACCTCTCTGTCTTCTCTCGGGTGAGGCCATGGGAAACTGGAGACTGGTATAAAAACACACACAGGCCTCTTCTCTTTCTGTTTCCACTCTTTCATCACCCACTGGAGAGGCTGCATACAACCTGCAGGAGAAAAACAAACCAATAGGGTGTTTACCTTCAGATCATGAAGATAACATGGAACTCGCTAGCGCTGGGAAATGGTTGAGCTGAAAATATTCTGAAAACAACTGCAGCACCTGCTTCTCCCCATAGACACACACACACACACGCACGCACACACACACACACACACACACACACACACACACACACACACACACACACACACACACACACACGCACACACACGCACACACGCACACACACACACACACACACACACAACATGAGCTAGCGAACTACACTTTTCCTCAGAACTTTTCCACCATATCCAGACTTCTCGACGGCCGTGTTCTCTTCCGCATGCTGAAGAGTTTCCATAGAAACCCTGATTTATGGCTTTCCTAATACCACCTGAACAGTCTACAGTGAGACTCCAAAAATATGTTTTTATGCGGCATGACCTTACATTGGCCTAGATTCACCTTTGGGAAGATGCATCATTTCATGCAGAGCACCAGAGTTGGGAGAAGTGGTATTATGTATGTATGAGTTATGGAAACCAAGAACTGTGACTGTGTGTGTGTGTGTGTGTGTGTGTGTGTGTGTGTGTGTGTGTGTGTGTGTGTGAGAGAGAGAGAGAGAGAGAGAGAGAGAGAGAAAAAGAGTGAGGAGATGGATGCTGTTGCTGCCAAAATAAGGTGGATTGGGCAGACCTTCCACATGAGTAATAAAAACGTTTCCATTTCCAGCTGTTGCTATCGGTGACTGGACAGTGCGAGGCCAGCAGAGAAGCACGGGTCTGCTGTCTGCCTCCGAGCCATCCGCCCTCCGTAGTGCTCAGCCCTCTCTAAGAACTCAAAGGGACAGCTATTCACATATGAAAGTTCAATCAATACTGTTTTCAGACACACACACACACACACACACACACACACACACACACAGAGCGATTTTCCCATATGCTCTCTCTCTCTCTCTCGGTGTGTCTATGTGTGTGTGTGCACGTATGTGTAAGACCTTGACATAATCCCCACAGGAAACCCGGGCTCCGTGGGTCAACACAGGATGGAAGTGATGTCAGAACCTGGCTGGGCCTTTATTTGCCCTGGGAAGGCAGCAGCAGCAGCGGTGGTGCGGCGCAGTGCCTTTTGTCTCACGCTGCAGGTGTAAAGTGGACGGGGTCCACACACTGTTCATACTGCTGTGAGAACAGGACTTTACAGAAGGAAGAAAAAAACGAACTCAAAATAACAGGCTATGATGAAACCCAAATATACACCTATGGACCTACAAATATAATCATTAGCAGCATTTTTAAACAACTGTTATGGAGAACAGGTGATCACGCCATCACGTCCTCCGATTCACCCAGGGCCCACAGGCGGTAAGACACAAAGGGCCGGTTAGCCATTGATAATTATTTGTGATGGAGCTCCACTGCCTGGGACTATCGTTAAAAATACAGTCCTCATTAGGGGTGTGGAATCATATTGTCACGCTCCACAGGAGTCCTCTCATCCTCCACTTCAGGGGAGAGAGGGATGAAAGACAAAAAAAAAAGAAGAAAAAAGAAAAGTAAGGGTGGTGAGGCATCTCCGGTATCGGCTCAATCTTAAGCAAGTTTAATATTTTATTAGCTTCTGTCAGGTTGTAATCATTATTTTATCTCCGCGTGATGAAGGCAGCACGACGTCTCCCTCAGTAATGACAGCCGATGAATCATCTCCTGTTCCCAATCACTCGCTCTTGGAACACTGTAAATTAGCATTCTATTAATATTAGACTAAATTCTACCCCTCGTGAAGTGTTAATGGTAATGTCACATGTTCTGACAGTTTACATAACTTGTATTTCAGGGCTATACGCCAGTATAAACAACCCCGATCCACAGGGATCCATCACATTTTAAATTGGTGCTGTGGCAAGGTTAGCAAGTCCTTGATGCAGCAAACTACAAATCGAACCATTCAAAAGACTGTGTAGCTAGTAGCTTCAACTTCAGTGTTTCACAAAACAGATGCTACGCAATAATCTGCTATGTTTCCCATTGTACACATATGTGGTTTTGTCATACAGGAGAGCATTTTGTAGCACAGAATGCATTCTTTCCATGAGAAACTGTGTGTCACTTAGCGCGAAGACAGTAGCATGTAGCATGAACAACATCAGGCCCACTGCATTTGCTACAGGGAGATAAAACATGCACCTCAAGACTTAAATCTGACAATGATCAATGTCAGCCAGTCAAACTGCATGCTGTCTGCAGCACAAGACGCCCACAGTCAGACTCAGAATTTATAACTCTTTGGTTGGCAGGAATAGGCAGAGTTTCCTCCCAGCGTCTCGAAGCAAGTCATTTGTTCTGTTTTTCCTCTCTCAGTCAAATCACATTACATCAAAGCAGACCTGGCCGGCTGTCATATCTGGAGATTACATCACCATCTGTCTTTGAGAGGGAGAGAGAAAGATACAGAGAAAGGGTGTGTGTGTGTGTGTGTGTGTGTGTGTGTGTGTGTGTATGTGTTCATACTGTATGAGTCATAGCAAACCTTAAGTTAAAGGTTTTAGTGGGTGTGTTTAAAGATGTGTATGGGTCTGAGATCATACTTGTCTCACTGGTGTCAGAGTGTGTGTGTGTGTGTTACTGAGAGAGAGAGAGAGAGAGAGATAGTGTGTGATCACGACTGGTTGTTTAACACAGCCCCCTGCCTCGATGACAACAGCTGCTCCTCTTTCACATCAGTGGATGTTCGGCAGTAATTAAAACCCCCCTCTGGTGACCCCTCCCATCAACACACTTCTCCACAAAGCTCTCCCCGAGTCTCTGTCTACAAAGATGTTACTGACAAGGTGCGTGCGTGTGTGTATGTGTGTGTGTGTATGTATGTCTGAACACACTTATTGTACGTTGGAAACCAATGATGGTAACCATGTGTTTTGAGTTGATCCTGCAATTGTACTCCTGAAAGATCACTCTACAACTGTACCGAGCTTGCAATAGTAGAAGCGTGCAGGACTATGGAGTGTGTGTCTTCGCAAATATAACCTGGAATAGCTTCATTCAAGTTATAGTCCAGTTAGAGACTACGGTCAAGTATCTAAACGTCTCGACGATGTTCTGTAACGATGTCTTTAGCCATGATGTCTTCGATGTGACAGCGTATAAAGGTCTGAGGTTCTTGGCCAGTCTTAGGTCATTCCACCTCCACGTTCTTTTCATATGAAAACGGTGCACTCATACGTGGGTGTAAAACAGTTCAATCAGAACAGCGTTCTCCGATCTGCTGCTACTGAGGCTTGATGGAGCATACTGCAGCGCCGTGGAGCTTGTGGACAGACAGACAGACGCAGCGGCGCGACCCGCGCACGGGAGGAGGCCGATGATTGATGATAAATAAGTAGTCATGCATGAATCGAAATGTCAGCCGCGCTCCGGCGTCTTCACCACGCGCAAGTCCATAGGAGGTGATCTGTCATCCTGCCCCTCTGCCACGTCTGCACACCTTATTTTAGCTTTCTTTTCAAACAGCCAATGAAGGATAATATATAAGACAAGATATATATATATATATATATAAAATATATATAAATATATATATATAAAGAGTATATAGTACATACATACTGTATATTCTTTGATCATAAACAAGCACAATTTAATTCAGTTAGATCTTATGTTTAGAAACAATTGTATGCTTCAAATTATAATATCCAGATGTTATTCCCCATAATCACAAAATGGTGTGGTATGTGGATGATCTAATAGTAGAATAGTAGATCTAATAGTATTGTTTTATCCATTACCATGATGCAGGTGTTTATTGACATTAATGTCTGTACGTGTGTTCACAAAAGGAGGACAAGCAATAAGCTGCAACAAGGGAGACTAATATACTAGATCTAATTAAGTCATAATGATCTACAATACCACAGGTGTAGGTGTAGGTCAGTTACCATCATCACCCACTGCTAAGAAATGACTAAATAAAACTATTTGTTGCTGATGTTAGGTTAGAAGACAAGTACAGTGTTTTCATTTGTCAAGAGAATGTATTGAAAAGCTCTTGGATCTAAATGTGGCAAGGCTGCACCCTGCTGTCGGTCGTGAGCATTATACCCAGAGTAAACAACAGGTAAAGGCTCTTTCAGGTGGTTCCCAGTGCTCTTGATTGTGCAACTGTTGATGGGGAAGATGCCAGAAATGCTGTTTGTACTGGCAAGTTCTTTTACATTTACTGCCAGTTGTAGTGTGTAAGAATTGTCTTGAAAATGTAGACCACATCAAAGGCAGGATGATGGCTGGAACAGATTTTGTGAGGTGAAATGAGTTTCACAGAACACAATCAATAAAGAAAGAAAAAACCCACTCCAAGCCAAAAAGGAAAACAAAAACTTGGCTATGCATGGTTACCATACAGGAAAGTCTAAATGATATACAGATGTCATAGATAGATAGATATAGATCATATAGGATACATTATATTGTATATTACATGTAGATTACATTATGTGTAGCTCAGATGTTACATTAAAGATTACAGTACTCAGTCACCCTCATATATTTATTAATGTTGTGCATTGTGGCCATAACAACATACTTCTCCCTGATGGCATTGTTGTAAATTGAGAAAGTGTACATTGTGCATTGTGCTTAGTCTTAATAGAGAAACAAGGCATGCTTGTGCACTTAAGAAGCACATCAACAGCAATACATTAAAATATGGATGAATATGCATTAAAGAAAGAGCCTGGAGCGCTAATGGTTGCCAAGCTTTAATAGGCTAAGTTTAATACAAGCTAACGGGTTTCACAGCTGTGTGGTACAAACACTCCCAGGGCCCTGTGGAGATATGCTAGAGAATAATGATACATTCCAAACCTGGGGTTAATCGGGGTCGAGGTCAATCAATTCACTCCAAGTGTCCCCAGTTCGAGCTCCTATGGCGTTCCAGAACAACTCGCAGGGTTGGAACCCGGAGGAAAATGAAGTTCTGAGTTGTCTGGAATGCGGCGTACAGCTGAACATGAAATGATTGAACCCCCTCAACCTTCAAGACATTTTTTTGTAGACAATTTCATGAACATGTACAGTACCTATGAAAAGTGTTTAGCCCCCTTGGAGGTTTTCAACGTTTTATTGTTCTAAATAATTGAATCATGGTCGATTTAATTTCGATTTATTTTTTTACTCTAATCAACGAAAATGACTCTTTTATGTCAAAGTGAAAACAGATCTCTCCAAAGTGATAAAAATTAATTAAAAATATAAATCATTACTGGTGCAGCTAATTGGTTTTAGATGTCATTCAATCAGTTAGAGGCACAGTGTCTAGTTTTTAGTGGCATTTATTAGCAGAAATGGAATATAGTAGTCATAATTATGTATTCATTAGTGTATAACCTCTAACTATGAATTGTTGTGCTTTCATTACCTTCGATGGAGCCCTTCAAATCTACATAGGGAGCGGGTCCTCTTCCACGGGTTCCGCCAGGTTGCAACGCCATGTTTCCACAGTAGCTCAGAATGGCCAAACCAAAACACTGGCTCAAAACAGGGGTTTTCACGTTGTTATGGCATTTGACAGCCATCACAGGTACTCACACACGCTTGTAAAGAGAAGCGTATTTAGGTTGGTTGCAGAGTAGCAACCTCACCACTAGATGCCACTAAAAACTACACACTGTGCCTTTAAATGGAGATCATATGTATGCAGTCAATGTGCTTTAAGGGACTCTAGTAGAAATACCTCTGGAAAGTCCAATAACTGGTGATTTCAGTGGTTTCATGACATTATTTAAATGGTTTCATTTCACAACAAATGTTTTATATCTGTATTTTTCCCTTTGTCTATAACCATGCCAAATGGGGCGACAGTGGTACAGTGGTAGAGAAGTCGTTTAGTAATCAGAAGGTTGCTAGTTCGATTCCCTGTCAAAGCGTCCTTGAGCAAGGCACTGAACCCCTAATTGCTCCTGATGTGCAGTGTGCCATCAGTGTAAATGTAAAATGTGTATACATTGTAAGTCGCACATATGTAAGTCGCTTTGGATAAAAGCGTCTGCTAAATGACTAAATGTAAATGCAAATGGTTGGCGCCAGGTTTATTAGCATTCAAATGGTTACTGTGAGCAGACAGACCTTCCTGTCTGCCATCCTTGTGTGCACACAGAATAAACAGACACCCTAAACACCAGACCAGCATTCCATCCAGTCCTTTGCTAAACCCATCCTGCAACTCCAACTAACTTCTGAGCTATAATAGAGTTCTGTTATAATACAGTATAGTAGTTGGTGTGTCCACCAGTTACGTCACAAAATTACTTAAGCTAAAAATAAAACGCAGGTGAATCAGTATCCTGACAAAAGCTACAGCATTTGGACAAAAGAACAGTCAAAGCAACTCCCCCAAAAAATATTGAAAAGCCAGTGGATGGATACAAGAACATTCACTGAATATCCCTTGGAGTAAAATCCATCATTAAGAAATGGAAGCACAATATCGCTAGGTCATCTAAACGTTCTCTTGTGTAATCTTCCTGTCGTGTATTCGAATGTGGCACAGCCGTTAACCTGTCTAGAGCAGGCCCTGCTCAAAAACTGAGTGATCATGTGAGAAAGTGAAATCCCCCTTCTCACCGCTTCGCACTCCCGCCAGAATGAAGTCTGACTCGCATTGCCACACAAGAGCGGGAAAGAGACTTTGAACACTCACGCGCACACACACGCTCAGATGTCCATCCATAGACTCCAGGTTATTCATATCCATATATTCAGTTAGCAACCCTTTCCATACTACTATGGACATTTTAACTAAGTGAGAGTTGGCACGAGTTCAGGTGCTGCCGCCATTACATTGTAACGTGGTTTTCACGCGGTATCACAGAAAACACTTAACACACAATAACACACAATATGTCTCTTTTATGATGCTCACCATCCCTTGCATGTAGTGCGGTACACACTATTTCATGTCCTATTCCCTGTTCCCATATAAAACCCTGGTTATTTCATAATGTTACTCACGCTTCCTCACTTATCTCTCCTGTACTCCTGCGCCTGTATGGAAACGCGCGCCGTTTAGGAGCCGTATTTCTTCACGTCCCACGGGGAGGGAGAAGGGAATTGTCCATTGTTGCATGTTAAGATTGTAATGTATGTATGTTAATAATATGTGTTGCATGCGTAGTGTGTGTACATATTGTAATATATGGCTTTGGGGGCTTTGGTTTGACTTGGTGTGGGGTTATGTATATGTTAATGCTACTTATTGTATTGTCTATGGGAATTAATGTGGGGAGGGCTCTCCCACTTCAATGGTTGGGTCCAACTAGGTCTGATTGGACCAATTTGGCTCCAAGTGCTGTATTATTTAAAGAGTGCCTCATTCCTTCCCAGGGGGCGTCAGAGAAGGAGTGCTTACCTGCCGTGAGGTTCAGTAAATTCTGCATAGACTGCTAGTTTTGAGAAATTAGTCTTTCCAGCCAGACGTCAGTGTTGAGAAGTGGTTCATTTCTAGAGGCTTGGAATGCACTCTAGGGACACCTGCTGGTCAATGAAAATACGGTGTAGGAAAGATTCTCAGGACAGTGAATTTGTTCAATACGTGGTGCACAAAAGGCCTGCTACAATAACATGCATACTCATAAAAGGGGGGAGCTCTTATGAAATATCAGAGTCAGCCAGAAGGCATGGGGCGCATTCTGAGGTCTAATGGAAGAAGATTCAGAGCTGCTTGGCCATCAGACGCATAGCATACACCAAACACTACACATCACATCAGAAACACACCATCCCCACTGTGAAGCATGGTGCAGTGGGGATGCTTCTCTGCAGCAGGCCCTGAAGGCCTCTTAAGGTGGGGGCAGCATGGTGCAGTGGGGATGCTTCTCTGCAGCGGGCCCTGGAGGCCTCTTAAGGTAGAGGGTCAAATGAATGCAGCAAATATATGTAAATAATAAGACAATGATCCCAGGCATATATCTAAAACTACACAATAATTTGTAGCTAGACTTGAAAAGGGCTGTTCATTTACAATCCCGATGCAACCTGGCGGAGCTTGAGCAGTTTCAGAAAAATTGCAGTGTCCAGATGTGACTCAAAGCTGATAGAGTCCTAGACACACACACACACACACACAGGCTCAAGGCTGATAGAGACCTACACACACAGGCTCAAGGCTGATAGAGACCTACACACACAGGCTCAAGGCTGATAGAGACCTACACACACAGGCTCAAAGCTGATAGAGACCTACACACACACACACACACACAGCCGATAGAGACCTACACACACACACACACACAGCCGATAGAGACCTACACACACACACACACAGCCGATAGAGACCTACACACACACACACACAGCCGATAGAGACCTACACACACACACACACAGATGATAGAGACCTACACACACACACACACACACACACAGGCTCAAGGCTGATAGAGACCCACACACACACACACACACACACACAGGCTCAAGGCTGATAGAGACCTACACACACAGGCTCAAAGCTGATAGAGACCTACACACACACACACACACACACAGGCTCAAGGCTGATAGAGACCCACACACACACACACACACAGGCTCAAGGCTGATAGAGACCTACACACACAGCTGATAGAGACCTACACACACACACACACACAGGCTCAAGGCTGATAGAGACCCACACACACACACACACACACAGGCTCAAGGCTGATAGAGACCCACACACACACACACACACACACACACACAGGCTCAAGGCTGATAGAGACCCACACACACACACACACACAGGCTCAAAGCTGATAGAGACCCACACACACACACACAGGCTCAAAGCTGATAGAGACCTACACACACAGGCTCAAAGCTGATAGAGACCTACACACACAGGCTCAAAGCTGATAGAGACCTACACACACAGGCTCAAAGCTGATCGAGACCTACACACACAGGCTCAAAGCTCTATTTGCTGCCGATATCTATCAAATGCTGACTTGAAGAGGGTGAGACTTTTTGCAATCAATTATTTTGTGCTAATGTGAGAAGGTGAATTCTCCCCCTTCGCACCGTGGCAATAAAAGGGAGGATTGCCCTTTAACAGACAGACCCCCCCCCCCCCCCCCCCCGGCGCAATGGTTGGATCCGGGCGTCCCCACGAGTGGTTGGCTCCAAGAGCAACTAATTGATTGTGTGCCTGGTTCTGTGTGCCTTGTCTGTGTACCTTGTGTGTGTATGTACTTGCTATATGGCCAGTATATGTACTTAGTTTAAGGTTAGTCTCTGTGCCTAGGTTTGGGGCCTGGCTTGGGCCAAACAGGTGCCTGTGATTGGGCCTAAGTAGGACAAGCAGGTGCCCAGGGTGCAGAGTACTGAGGTGCCTGTGAGTACGGCCGGTATGTTTGGTTTGTTTGTTTGTTTGTTTTATTTCATTTCATGGGCACATGTGTTGGGGGGCTATAGAGCCCTTGTTAATAAATGTATATATTTTTGTACGGAAACACCACCATCTCCTGCACTCTTCTTCCTCACTACACCACCAAGTCCAGTCGCCACATCCCAAATAACATGGGGGACCGGTCGGTCTTTCACAGTGCTTCATATTTTTTATTCTGTTTTCACTTTGACACTAATTATTATTTTTCTGCTGATCAATGTCAATGTCAATGTTTTCTTCAGTTATTTGGTTTTACCAACAGATGGTTAGGCAAAATATCAGTACAGGCTGGCTACTTTTAAATGTGTTACCTGCAGTCAAACTTTTCCCAAATCATGTGCTGAATCAGGATTGAACCCACGACTTACTTTACATAGACCGATTGTGGTGTTGGTGCTATCACCATTTATTCACCTCACTTTACAATGGTGAGATCTACTCTTACTCATAACCATCGGTTAATACCTGAATGCTTCTTTACATGTTCTTCCACGACTGTTCATACTTGAGCTTTTCCTTAGGCTACCCAAACAATTAGTGTGTTTAAAGTCTCTAAAGAGTAGGTAAGTTGGGTGCATTTGTTTTGCAGTAAAGGAGATCGGTGCTGAATTAATGTGGTCTGTCCTTTACTGATTGGGTGAGAACAGTTCAGATTTTAGTGGCTGTAAAAACCACAGGGCGGAGATCATTATCATATAAGAAAACGACGCATTTTACACCTTAATAAATATTAAGTCAGGGTGTAAAACGCAAGGCGTGTTGCTAATATTCCAAAATGTGAGCATTAGTGTGCACTTTGTGTTAAGCATTAAGGCACGTTGCTTATATTCCAAAACGAGAGCGTTAGCGTGCCAATGTGTTGTTGCTATGATATAGTTAGCTTATTATACGGCTCCTCAGAATGTTCCAAAAGGTTATATTGATTTGAAAGCTTGCTGCACATAATACTGTATTTTGGGGGCAGAATAATTTTACACATGGACAAACCTTTTTCTCATTTGAGCTTCTTGTAAATCCAACCTGTTGACTAATGGGTAACATACTTTTTTTTTTTCATAGTTTATCAATGCTTTAGTTGAAATAATTGAATTGCACTTTGTACAAATCACCAGAATGCCAGTTGAGGGCTAAGAGGGTTGAATAATCCAGCTGTAGTCCTACATCACAAGGCCTAATGAGGGAGTCTGTCTCGCACAACACAGGCAGGAGGGGAACAAGTTCAAATTGGACAAGTTTCTTATACTACAAAGCTGCCTCACTCAGATTTCACCGTATTTCTCACATCTCTGTTGTTCAATGTTATTTTTTTTTGGGTTGAGTGTGAACAACAATAGAAAGTGTGTACGTGTACGTGTGTGTATTTATAAATTGAGATTAAAAAAAGGTCTCTTTTCATGTATCTATCGTTATTATTAAGCAACAGTGTTGTCTAATTAAATATCAGTTTACACACCTCTTAGATAATTAATAAAACATACTGCAAACTATATATATACTATACTATATATACTATATGGGGTTAGTATGTATGCACTATAGTTACCTATTTGCCTGTTCATGAGTCACATGGACAAGCATGCAGATGATGACAAACAGCTTGAGGTTCTGGCTGATCTGTACGAGGCTTTGACCCGGGCCGTTGTGTGGCAAGCATGAGAGGTGCCTGATACAGTGAGTCAAAGAGGCATCAGGAGACGTTGGTTGGATGTCAAGCGTACGCTAGAGCCCCTGACGTAGGAGATGAGGCAAGCCGACTATTAGCACACTCAAGAGCGTGTGAGAGCAGACGAGGCCGACGTCAGGCCACTCAAAAGCACACTGGGTGGGTGATACAATGAACACCGCTGCCCTCGCTTTGACCGAGTGCATCTTCACATTCATCACACCTCCAAGTGGTGACAAGTGGCTGCAATTTGCATCATTTTTTTTTTTTTTTTGTCAGTCTTGATGCTAATCCGGGCTACGTCACCTAGCGAAGCGGCAAGTGCACAAAAAGAAGTTGACACTGTGTGCTGAGACTCGGTGTGTCATAACAGCTAAGGCCCTGGGGGTCGGACATCCAGATCCGAACTGATAAGAATGTCTCTGAAACATCCGCTCTATTTCATTCACTGAAAGCATCTGCCTTGCAGGTAAATCTTCACCATTGTCTTTGAGAAGATAAAAACTAAACACAGTTTTAAATTATGTGTCATTTTACATTTATTTAATCTAATATTATCTTACATTATACTGGATGTAGGTGCCCGTGTCATAAAACTAGCCAATTTATTGTGTTTGCTTTAACAATTACAGTGATGTGCTGGCAGATATGCACACAAACCAAAACACAATGCCAAATCACTCTGCTGCTAATTACATTACGCCATACAGCACACATCAAACATCTTCTAGAGGCCGTAGGCTATTCACATACACACTGGCCACAGCATTACTCAGGGTTGTCTTGATAACCTCATAAAAACGATAACAAATAGCTTTGCAAACATACAAAACTATAAATATGTTACTGACACACATCCACGCTAAGTACATTTTGGCACAGGCTTGGTCCATAGAGCCTATACACCACAAACAAACGAAAAAAAGATTTGGCTTTACAGCCTAACTCACAATTGATGGCTGTTTCCGAAGAAGGAAAGTGCCTTCTCTTACAGCAAGGCATCTAATGAACTCATCCGCTATGACCCTCAGGTCTCTGCTCAAAATGTTTTTGTAATAGTTCAATACCTTTTAAGTCTTCCTTGTCCCATCAGAGATACATTTAAAGACCCAGCAGGCTTTAAAAAAAACAGATGTGCAAGAGGTGACAGGAACTGCCCAGGTCTGATATGTCTGATGGGGTGTGGGAAACAAACTGGCACAGACTAAGACACACTCTATTCCAGCCATTCAACAACTATGTAAGGTAGGGGTGGGATTGATTAGCTGTTGAGTTCAAATATCAACAACCCTTCACCAGGATCTAGCACTGCACCTTTAACTCCAGCGTAGGCAGCTCGATGAAGATTTGACTTCTCATAACATCTGAAACTTGTTAAATGTGTCCGTTTCCACTGGTTTTGACCAGAAACATTGTTTTAGCCAACTCTACAATGCCATACAATGCCATGTCCTCACACAGCAGCCAGAGGATGATCAACTGAATTTGTTTCGGTCTGCCACTCATTTTTCTCTATGTGAATGAAGACATCAATATATCAGGCAGAAAATGGCGTCAGACAAATTGTGGGTACTGGAGTTCTTGTGACCTGTGAGAACCCCATGGGTGTCTTTGTAAATGAGTTTAGCCGTTCAGTTATTTATTAATAAATAAAACACTCTGTGAAAGCGAAGTACTGTGTTCTTGTTTTAAGGCAGAGCCTCAGATCGTATCTAGGACCTCACCCCATATTGTTGGTGGCGTACATGTGTCTCCAAAACGACACGTTTAAAATTCACCCCAGTGACATGCTCATGAAGGCAGCTGTTGTATACTGAGGCAGAGCTCCTCTACTTGTTAAGAAGTAACTCAAGAGAGTTGATGTCCAGTAATGGGTTGAGCACCAAAGCCCACTGGATATCAGTACCCCTTTTACAGTGGAAAGAGGACCTGGCACACTTGCACAGAATGGTGGGTATCATGCAGCTGGCAAACAGCAAGGAAAAAGCCGACTAAGCAAGGAAACGTGTAGTGGACAGAAACTAAAGGTTAGTTGGCCAGGGGCCCCTGAAGTCAAATGAATGGAATTGCATCAATGTTGATTTAAAAGGAATTTTGGAAGGATTGAAGGGTACAGCAGAGAATAAATTGAATCGCATGGGTGAGGTCATCTATAATTATGGCATGAAAAGATATGAAGTTTGTCAGAAAGCTAGAAAGGAAAAGCAAGGTCTAAGTCAAGACGACAGGTTGAAATAAAAAAAGAGAAATAGATGTGAGAAAGAAGGCAGCTGAAGAAGCAATGGAAACGAGCAGATGAGAACGTATTAGTGTAGAGTAGGGCAGCGGTAAAGAGTAAAGTGGCTACGTTAAGAAGGGAGCTCCTCAGACAAAGAAGGAAGAAGACCGAACAGCCTAGGACTGCATTCTACAAGGATCCTTTTAAGTTTGTGAAGTCTTCAGAGAAAACAAGAAGTTTGAGAGTTGAAAGAAGGACCTATAGAGGAGTATCTTCAACAGCTACATACAGACAATCAGAGTCAGACATTTCTTCAATTGGAGAGATACAGTAGATTCACCAAAGGCCAAGGGCTCACCCAGGTGGACAGAGGTGCAAGAGGTTATGCATTGAGCAAAGGGCTGCATCATCTCCCGGGCCCAAACAGGAGCACCTTATCATTTGCATGGAAAAAAGGAACAATTCCAAGGATGCGGCAGGTGGTATTTTCATTCCAAAGGAGAATAACACTGTGACCATAGGCCAATTTCAACCAATCAGTCTTCTGAATGTGGAAGGAAAGATCTTTAGTGTGGTAGCAAGGAGGTTGGTCTTCTATCTGAAGGCAAATAGTTTGATGGATATTTCTATGCAGAAAGCAGGAATCTCTGTTTATTTCTGGATGTCTGGAACACAGCAGTATGATTTGACATCAAATTCAGGCAACAAAGTCAGAAGGCAAAGACCTCCGTGTAGTGTTTTTGGATCTTGCAAAAGCCTTTGGATCGGTGCCACACAGTCTATTGTGGAAAGCATTCAGCTACTCTCAGTTCCCTACTGAAAGCTTTAACACATGTAACTACACCACATCCTGGCAGCATTTAGAGATTGGTATTGTGGCTGGATGTACCATTTCACAGTTGGCTTTCACTGTGGCAGTTGAGGTAATTATAAGGGCATCCAAATGGGTTGTTGAAAGGCTGCAGAATGGTACCCGGTAAACTCCCATTCAAGCTTATATGGTTGACATAACCACGGTGACAACAACTGCACCATGTAAATGTCGACTGTTAGTCAAGTTGAATGACAAGACAATGGACAAGGATAAAAGTAAAAACCTAGCAAATGTAGACATGTTTCTATTAGGAAGGGAAACTGGTGGAAGAGGGGTTTCATATTAATGGTGAGTTGATTCCTGCTCTTGTAGAAAAACCTGTGAAGAGTTTGGGCAGGTGGTACAATTCCTCATTGAGTGACCGGGGACAGGTTTCAGAGTTTAGAGAATCAATTGTTAAGGCTTTCAGTACTATTGATAAGACCCTCTTGCCTGGTAAACTGAAAGTGTGGTGCTTGCAGTTTGGGCTTTTGCTATGCATAATGTGGCCTTTGACTGTGTGTGACTTTGCTATTTCAGAGGTGGGGAAATTTGAGAGTCATAAATAAGGCAGTAAGGAAATGGCTTGGGGTGCCACATGTTCTAAGGTACTTTAAGTTTGTATAGAAATTGAAAGAAGTATTTTGGAGTTACCAATGACCAGCTTGGTGGAGGAGTTCAAATGTGCTAAGACCAGCCAGGAGATTTCTAAGGATCCAGTAGTCCAGAACGCTGCTCCAATGGTAAAAACAGGGAAGAAGTCTAATCCACGAGAAGCAGCTCATCAAGCACAAGGTGCATTATAGCACAGGGATGTGATGGGGCAGGTAGAGTGGAAGAGTTGGCTTTGGGCTATAGGTGACAGTTGGAAGGCATGGGGTAAGGCTACATTTCTGGAGAGAAGGCAGGTGGTAACTAGTTTTTGTTCACAAGCAAGAGGAGGGCACTAAATTACCAGCTCTGGCTTTTCAAGCAAAGCGAGGGCAATGGATGAACTGGCATGATGTTGAGACAAGGAAGATCAGCTGGAGAGAACTTTAGGCTATGGATGATAACCACACTGAATTAATTGTTGGATGCCCTTCCCACCCCACAGAATCTCAGTCAGTGGGTGGGTGAGGATGAAAGCTGCAAGTTGTGAATGGGTGTTTTGACTCATTTATACGTATTCTGTCAGGGTGTAAAACTAGGGGTTCGCCCAGGGTCGCTACACGTGGAGATATAATCAGGTTTTAAAATCATTTACATGCTTGTTTGATTTCTGTTATCATCCTAAGTCACCTTCTCCATTTAAATGCTCTATTTTGTCCAATTTAACCATTTGTATGACTAAAGTTAGTCATTATTTCAATTCAAAAGCTCTAAATCTGACAGCATAGGGCTATAAGCATCATACTCAGAATGTATAGGCCTTTAAGACAAGTGGTGACGTGTTCTTATAAGTATGGCTTTTGCAGCTGTTTCTGGAGGGAAATATTATGACTAGAGATCATGCAGTGCTACAGTATCCAACAATTTGATTTCACACACGATAGAGAGAAATTGCAAGTTTCATGTGAGGACATGAAACAATCAAATCAATGTTATATCTCCTGCTTGCCAGTGTACAGTGTAATTGGTACAGATGTATCAGTGTATAAATAAGACTATAAGGGTTTCAATTCTAAATGTATAGTGTCAATCCCGCCACATTTGATGGATAACATGACTCTCATGATTACATACTTTACATACAGACCTTTCCATATTCATGTTCTCTACCTTGCTGATTAAAGTCGTTTTTTTAAACAATCTCTGATCAAATAAGATCAAAACAAAATGAAATATGTGTGTCTATAGGTACCAGTGATGACTTAAGACATTTTCCAGTCAGTCTCAATATATTTACCCATTTTGTTCTTCCCTAAAAGGTCCTGCTCAGTGGAGCTCTTGATCACCACTCCCCCAGAATGAGAGTGAGTAAGCACATTTAAGAGTGAGGTCGACAACATTTTGCCTGCATTTGCAGTTGCTCTTTTACTTTGAGATTCTTGTGCATGGAATACCAATTGACAAGCTACATATTTATCACCCGTGGTCATTGCTCACTGCACCAGAATGTAAAATCCTAAAGGAATTTCCTCATACATATATTTGAAATTCGATGCCTCATGTTAGGTGTATGTGTAGCAGATCATTGTCCCTCGACCCTTTATCTCTTGTACCCTTTCTCTCAGAATCCCTATTTACTCATCCCTCTTTCACATCCACACTGGTCCAGCGAGGACCCCCTCATACAGACCAGTCCAGAGGCAAGTAACCAGAACTAACATCCATCTTCTTGCCATTTAACTGAATTGGCTCAGCTCCTGTACCGTCACTCACCACAATTTCCAGTCCAATCTTTAACCCCTGGTCAGCCTTTATGCTTTAGATCACAGACAACTCACTTCTGCTCCGAGAGCTTTGATAGGAGGCCTCAGCTGCACAGCCTCATGCTTCACTAATGACATATTTCAGTGAGAGATTTGAAAGTTAAGGGCAATGGATTGGTGTTTTATACAATAAAGTTAGTATCAGAAAGCCCACAGTAAATCATAATCTGTTATATACGAATAACTTGAGTAGTATGTTTTTGATTTATTTATTTAATCCTCGGAAAACACATTGAAGAATAAGACCCTCATTTACAATGGTGCCGAGGGTACAATGAACGTTTAACGTTGAGCCACCGATTTTCTTCTCATTCTCACCCTCTATAATAATATCTAACACAAAACAATTCCCAGACATTCCCTGAGTTAATAGGATATGACCAGTAGAGTGCGCCATTCTCAAGGTTTACATGTGATGGGCCACTCAACAAAACATCTATTCAGGGTCTTGTTCATCTCTTTTTTACTGCGCGTTATTGAGAAATATGTTATAACTATTAAACTGAGATAGTGAGGAAAATAAGGTCAGCTAGGAAATGTTTCGAAGTTTGTTTCCCAGAGGGCAGAAGTCACAGATGTTGACATGCTTTTCGGGTGTGTCCGATATGTCTGTTGCGCTGTCCAAGGTACTGGATGTTGTCAGGTGGGAATGAGCAGTCACTTGAGACGGCCCTAAGCAGTTCTAGGGTTTCTGATGTATTAACACATTAATTTCTGTTGTTAATATTTAGTCATCTGGTTGTATGAGTCTAGAGGATTTTCTCACCGTATTATCATCGATGTCATGCAGTAGCTGTCCGCTGTCTTCTGAAGTTGTATGAGCAAACAATCAGAGCCTTCAAATTGATTTGGCATGAATCATCATCAACCACCAGTTTCAGAACCTCGGGGTGAACACAATAAGGTCTGGAGGGAAAAGTTTAGATTAGTTTTGGTCATTTACAGGTACTTAAACACGATGCAACGCGCGTGTTGGTTACAGAGAAGAGAAATGGAAGAAACGTTGAGTTCAGTTTTTCTTTCCAGGGTGTCGGGGTTTCCTTACAAGGGTATCAAGGGCTTGGCGTTCAGAGCTTCAGGAAGATCCCACGCAAGGCTGAAGGAGCGCCCGCTGGCAGTTTAGATCTAAGAGAAGGGGGCGGGGGGAGGGGGGGGGAGTGCTCTTTCGTTCCGTGCTACTGCGCGCTCTGGAATACAGGAGCAACCCCCCGTGGCTGCTAACGCTTTCTCCATCGGTCGTTGCATGCGCAATAGACGACTCAGCTGTCGATTCCGCCTGTGCTGAATTAGTTCGCATCAATTGCTGGCATCTCCTTTCTGCGGG
The DNA here is from genome assembly GCF_900700415.2 of Clupea harengus. Classification (NCBI taxonomy): domain Eukaryota; kingdom Metazoa; phylum Chordata; class Actinopteri; order Clupeiformes; family Clupeidae; genus Clupea; species Clupea harengus. The sequence goes on from NC_045169.1 coordinate 4,346,607, forward strand.
CGGGCACGAAAAATAGGTAAGGATTACCAGATTTTGGTTGTTTTTTTTAACAATGCAGTTTGCCATGAAGGCACAATTTCTTTAGCGAAATGATTTAATTCTTCATTAGCTTCATTCATTTGCGTTAATTGGTAAAAGGGATCAGCTCATATGGGAGAATCAATGGGAGAGCGTCTTGCCTATCGGGGGAAAATGGATGGTGGGCTGTTGTAAGCCATTCATTTGTATCGAGAGCAAATTCTGGAGGGATTTTTTTTGTTCTATTAGCGATATCTTTACGAGAAAAATTGCCAGTGCGAAAAGCATTTCCATTCAACATTTGCTATGACCTTATCGGTTTAATGCCTGCTGATTTGAACAATAACTGTATATAATGCTAACCGTAAGAATCTACGCGTGAGTAGATGACGAAAGCCTCCCCAACTTAAATGCTTTGAAACGCTGACAAGCGCATGTGTTGGCCCCCGCCCCCTCTCCATACAAGAAACGGATGGCTGTGGTTTTTGATGATCTACTTCTGCAGGGGAAACATATTTCTGTCATCACATGCAATTGATGTGCAACGTTAGTCCGTTGTCTTATCACTGAAAAACATCACCATGGTTGGTCACGGTAACGCCTTCTCAGCAGCACCCAGCACCCATTCAAACACCAACGGCTTGCTGTTACGTCTTGGCGATTGTCCCTGCATGGTATACAATGAAGAAGCGTTGACAGGTTGTAGTTAAGGCGTATTATCCCACATGGTCTGTGCTGGTTTTCTCTATTCTCAATTCGGCAGGCATTATCAGCATTAATTAGGGCAGGGTGCTTGCCCTCTGTCACTGATGGAAGAAAAAAAAAAGTGCTCTGTCATTGGTGTACAGAAGCCGTGCCCCTAAAGTTTAAGGGCCGTCATATGAAATGTGAAAGCTTTCAGATGCATTAGACTCTCTCACGTCAACCTGATTTCCAGCTGTCAACCAGTGAGGGGGCTTGGATAATGGGGGGCTGTCTCAGTCTCATCCAGACCGACCTGAACGCTAAAGCTGTGCACATCTCGAGACTCTTGGAGGCATGATGGCCTGCAGCCCATCTTTGCTGGTATTGATCTCCTCAGCACCCTCAGCAGCAGGGCTTTAAATCCAGCCCTGGGTGGACTCGCAGCGATTGAGATGTTCAATCCCCTTGGCTCCCGAACGCTGTGTTGGCACAGACTGGGGTTTCAGATACAGAAAACACAGCATTTTCAGGATTTGTAAGACTGCAGGAGATGCAAAATAAATACATGCCAGGTTTTCTAAATCATCCACTCAAATAGAATAGAACGGAAAATAAACCCCAGAATGTTTCAGTGCCAACAGCCTCCCTGTGGGATCTATCAGAGCCTGTATGTAGTGTGAAGGTAGGCATAGGGGCATAGGCTGGTACTCTCCTGGGCGTGTGGTGGGGGGTTGTGAGCAGCGGGAGGGAGAGAGGATGGGGGTGGTGAATGAAACACCAGGCTGCAGCTGCTTCCTCGTGCAGCCTCAGCCAGGAAGCTGACGTGTTGGTCTGACGTGTTCTCTCCTGCTCCCACTCCTCTCTCTCTCTCTCTCTCTTGC
>NC_045169.1:4353189-4363189 GCF_900700415.2 Clupea harengus
CTGTGAGGTGGGCTGGGAGACAGGGCTCCAGGCAGATGGCCGAGCAGATGGTTCCCCCAAGAAGGGGAAGTGGGCTAAAGCATGTACAAACCTGAACACAGAAGGGTCTTTACGCCCTTTAGGTCTCCCGGCTGACCTCTCCCAGTAAGCGTATGTGATCTGTGAAACTAATTTCATTGAAAAAAAAAAAAAATCAATGCAATTCATTCAGGTTTTTGCACCTGCTTCCCTCATAAATATACCCTATTACAAGGCATCACAACAGAGTGCTTGGGTCAGACATCCAGCAACGGTGGGAGGTAAACAAGAGAGGTGTCCAAAAAGCCTTGGGCACCTTTCAGTGCGGATGCACTCCTTGAGACTCAAAGAGGAAGAGAGATTTAGGGTCACCGCTCACTGGTGATGTTAAATATAACTCTCTCTAACAAATACGGATCAATATGGACAATGCAGAGATCGGACGATACAAAAATCAAATCACTGGAATCCTGTTGTGGCTTTCCCTCTGGGACTGTGGCGGTGACAGAGACGCAGTGTCCAGCGTGCCATTTTGGGTATCGCTAGGGCTTAGTAATCTCAAGAGAGACATGCCGGCCGGATAGTAATCATAGTGATTAATGATCAGTCTCCACCAATCCCAAAATTGGTTCGATTTTTCACTAAACAGGCAGTGTATCTTTATAGGTTGAGGTTCAGTTGTTGATGTGGCACAGCAGAAATGAAAATAAATACAAAGAAATGACACGTCTGTTTTTAATGGCGGTTCAAATCTGTTAAATATTGGCAACATTGGCAGTGGTGTGAGCCAAAGCACACAATACAGAAATGGTAATGTTTACTTCCGCTGCCTCATCCATTTGTCCTCCCTTACAGCTCTGCATTAGAGCGAAAAGAAACACCCATATTCTGAGTTTACAGTAAATCATTACTGCTACTCTGGTGAAGGCCTGCTGAGGGAGGCTTTTGGATACTCCCCAAAGCATTTCCCCCGGAACTCTTACTGTGAATAATCATGTGGAAAATACAGATTTGATTACGAATCAGAACATCAGTAATCATCACACAATTGCGTGCACATTATTGAAGGGGGGTCATTAGACATGCTCACATGGTGTTTTTCTGATGGGTCACAACAGCAGGGCCACAAAAGCCCTGCCTAAAATGTGATCAGGGCAAGACAGGGTTTACAAGTCAGCTGTAATACCATGCTTTACCACTGGAGACAAGTGGAAGCCTCATCTGCATCTATTGAGCACTGCTCTGTGTTTTTGAGTAATTACAATTGATTTGCAAACCTGCCAGTCTTCTCCTGTCTCACCAGCACCACCACCCCACGCACACACACACACACATGCGCACACACACACACACACACACACACACACACACGCAAACACACCTACACACACACAAACACACCTATACACACTTTTCTGCCTCTTTATATCCTCTAAGGTGTCTACCTTGCTCCTTAGATCTATTGTTTGAGTGTTAGCAGCTTGCTAAAGCTCTGACAAAAAAATGACAAGACAAGATAGTGCTCCAGAAGCCTTGGGCCCTCTGGGCCCTTCATCTTGACGGGGAGAGGTCGGAGAGATTGTGGGGGAGGAATTGTAAATAATTAAGAAATGCTGAGCAATGGCTTCCCTCTGCAATGGAGGAGGTAGGGAAGGGGGGGCGGGGGGGGGCACAGGAAGGGGGAATAGAGCACTACTGCGGGAACAGCTTTTTTATAGTCCTGTCCTGTAGCAAACTCAGTCACAGAGCTCCCACTATTTCTCTCTCTCCCTCCCTCTCTCTCTCTCCCTCCCTCCCTCTCTCTCTCTCCCTCCCTCCCTCCCGTGGTGAAGTCCCTGCTCTGACTAAAAGTGCTGTCTTTAGGAAAGTCGTATGCTTGGATCCCTAATGCCTCTGCTTTTTCTCTCCATCTCATCCTTGTGCATTTCCATCCCCCCATCTGAGGGGGGCTAGATGTTCAGATGTGAATGGCTCTGTTCCACTTAGGCTGCCTGGAGTTTGTCATGGGATCATACCTGTGCATTTTAGAGTAGGCCGCAGTACGCAGAGGAGCTGCGATCTTGAAAATGGGACAAACTGCAGTCTTCTTCTTCTTCTGTTCTTGTGCTGCGCGCGCGCGGGGGCTCGGCGGCAGTCGGAGTGTTCCTTTGCTGTGGTGTTCACATCTGCTCACAGGAAGAGCTCCAGGAGAGCCCAGCTGTGGCTAACCTGAATCGCACCGATCCACTTTAAATGTCTTTATTATACTTCATGTTTTATGCCTTTTAGTATGTCTCTGAAGTGAAGATGTGTCTGTGTGTGTTTTCAGAGAATAGCAAAGTAGCCAGTGGATCGGGTCTCATCCATTTTTACAGTTGTACAGTTGTCATGGAAATGCTGGCGCGTTGGTGCTGTAGTACAATCCAGGCCCATTTATTACGACTCAAACAGATGTTCGTTAGTTTGGGTATGGAATGGATACTTAAAGACACAAATAATCAGGTCACCTCCTGAGGTGTGCAAGTTGAGTGTCAAATCAGGACTTCAAACGTCTAAGTCTTCTTACCCTTAATTCAGAGTCAAATCCAGAGACCCTATGAAATAGTTCCAAGTCCTCCTGGAAGGAGTGGGCTGGTGACGAACATATGCAGATTAGTCAGTCAAAAGATCAGCAAGCTTTACATAACAGATAATGCTATCAACATGATGCTATCGAGTTTCAAGCATGTTGGCAAGTGTAATCATACACTTCAATACCCTACCTATTTTCAGTTGTCACGATAAGTGTCATAAGTGCGTGTATAGATTAGCCATGTTCTAGATAGTTCTTTAGTCAACTGTTAACTTGCTAGTTACTCTGTAGCACAGTGTGTGTTTATCTCACACACAAAGTCATGCTTAACACCAACAACACCTACATCCTAGCATAGCTAACCATAAAATGGACTTAGCTCTGAGATGATGTAAACAGGATAGGTCCCAGACAATCTTTGAGTCGTACCAGACTTGTGCTCAGTTCTTTTTTCAGGCTAGAGTTAGATATGGCTGATTTCTTAATAGCATTGTGAATTACAAATTACACTGTGCAGATTTGATCTGGCAGTGGTGCTACTGCATTAGGCTTGCTTGAGTAACACTGATTTAATAAAGTAATATATATTATAATGTAAAATTCAATTTCAAGTCACAGTTCAAATGCCAGTTACAGTTTCAGTTTCATGTCTTAGATGAACAAATCCAAGTCAAGTGACAAATCATGAAAAAGAATGTTTTTTAATTAAATGTAATTCGTATTGGACTCTGAGTGCAGGCAAGTAGGCTATAACATGAGTACAGGTTATTGTGGTATTGGTATATTAGTGTAACATTGTTGTGATCATAATGTCAAGAGATCATTTGAATATAAATTAATTAATAAATCATGAAAATGTGTAAAATAAAAATAATGCATACACGCCCTTGTTGTTAATATTACTGCAGGGGAAATGGAGGGGCATTCTTCTCCCATAAACACGTGCAGGAGTGTTTTGTCTAGCTTATCCCTCAGTTGCCGCTTAGACATACATTTATCGGAGGACCATGGTTTCAGTTTTTCCATAAAAAAGACATTTTGTTTTGTAGAACTATCTAAATGTAAATCTAAAACAAAATATGTACTCCTTTTATTATATGTATTTTAGACAAGACATTAGTCTGGTTCAGCTACCATGAATGGATTAACAAAATCCATCAGGCCAGCCTGCCAAGTTCTTGTTGGTATGTAGCCAGTGGCATTAGCTTTCATAAGGTCTGTTCCATCCCTGGGCATCAACTGAGGAGTCAAAATGCTGATTTTCACCAAATTTATTTACAGTCAAACAACATCCCCTACTATTTGTCTGGCATACCAGTGTGTCACTGACAGCAGAGGTGGTGGAAATAACTGCAAAAGTTTCAATAAGCTTTGGCTTTATACTACCTCTGCATCTGTTTAGAGATTTTAATAAACACCCTTGCCTTGACTCCTTGCCATGATTATATATAGAAATTAAAACTTCAAATCTATTTTCCTTGATATACAGCTGAGACACTTTTGTGTTTTGGTTTCACGGCTATGGAGAAGGCGGAGAGCTGAGTGAAAGAAAGCGCTGGTCAGGGAACATTTAAGGGCATTCCTTAAGGTCTTCACTCAGAGCTCCTCCATCATCGTTATCGTTTGGCTGGCTCAACAGCACCACCCCTCTGAGTAGCTCTGAAGGCCTGTGCTACAACAACCAACACAGTTTCTCTTCATTCAGAACTAGACTGGCCGTTATAGATACAAAAAGCAGCTCTGTAGTTCAGCTGTTATTTAAGACTTACATTGCATAACCAACTGTTATTTAGGACTGAAACTGCCTAATCGCTTTTAACTATACATGGCCTTTAAAAAAACAATGCAGGTTACAGTCATGTTTATATATTTGAATTGCATATTTAGAATATTTCTCTATACCTTTAAGGAACTCGCTAGATGAGGCTGTTTTCTGTCTTGATAGTTTGTCCCCTGTAATACCCTCCGTCTGATGTTTTTGATTACAGGCTGTAACATTTACGTTTTATGATTGCGGTGCAGCAGGGTTGTAACTCGTCGTCTTTCGCCACACAGCGCAGACTGCAATAAACCAACCTGGTTTGGAAAGTGCGAGTCATGCCGGGGCCTAATGCATCGCTGTCCTAAAGACCTTCTGTGTACTCACTGGTGCTCTCCCATGGGACTCTTTAACGGCAGCAACTTTGTTGTTTCCAGCCGTATCATTAGTAGTGATGTGAAGTCGGGCCAGGTTTCCTGTCCAATGTCACAAAAACTCATTTGTAACTTTTATCACACCAGTTATCGGTGTTTCCCTCTGTCGACCAACACAGACCATGACTGAGCCTGGGCGCCCCAATGAAAGATGTGCTTGTCCTGCGGAATGAGACCCCACAAGCGTTTTCAGTGCTAGTCCCCGAACAAACGCAGTGCTGATGAATCATTAATTAGGGTGAAGCGAATGGTGGGAGTTCACATTGATCTCAGCATCTCATTAACCTACTTGAGGAATTTCTTTCCTCCCACGTCTGAAGGCGGAGCGCTCGACTCCGGAGCCGTCGGGCGTCAGAATGCAGCTGCCACTCGCTGCCTTCGTCGTCTCTGGTGACGATGATCAAGAGAGAGGGAGAGACAGACAGCCAAAGAGAGAGAACGAGGCGTGTGCCAAGCCCAGAGTTGGGCAGAGGCACAGCAATCGTATAAGTGAATACTGTTAGTGCATACAAGTGTCCAAGTTGTCTGGATGGGTATTTTGCTGGGCTTGCGTTTCAAACTTAAGATTCCGATGAGTCAGGATGGGTCTTATGAGCTGGCAGATATCAGTGCATGAGATGAGTAGCCGTTTTATTAACAGCCTTACTTCCACTGATACACCACTCTCGTTTATCTTTCGAAATTCCTTACACTTTTCCCTTTCTTTTGGCCTCTGATAACGCACAGATAAATCATCAATGCACGTGCACAGCCAAAACGTTAATGGTCAGTGACCCTTTTTCCTCATTTGGCTTTGTGAATTAACTCACCGGACCATTAAAACTCAGCTGAATAAAGTGGATCAGATCACTGGAGTCAGCAACGGCAATAGCTGCTTGTCCAGCACTGTCACAGCTGGCATCTGTGTGTTTGGTGGTGTAATGCTGATGGTTCCCGTGGCACGGGGTGATACTCCAATCACAATATCACTGTTCTCACTCAAAGCAAATGCTGTGCAGATTAACCCGGAGGTGATGACAAGCGTTACTCCCATCTCACCTAAGTGCTTCTCACCATCTGTAAAACAATCTGATCCTGTATCGACTGTGATCAATGTCGCGTCAATAGTGCTTGTTCCTGCCGGTGGGTTTTGTTCCTTCGTTTGCACAGTTAGATGGTGGTTCGCCTTGCCGTTTGTTTAACACATACTACCACATTTAGTGCCATGGTTTGTTTACTGTTTAAGAGCTCCCAAGTGTCTTTTTTGTTTGCAGTTCAATGACATTGAGCTCATAAGGAGCCATTGAAGTGCGTATTAGGGTGTGCTGACATATGGTATGGTGTGCTGACTGTGGTAATCTTTCCCAGCATCACACATGGGTGGGCGCATTTTTGCATAATTCATTGTTTGAAGTATATCCATCTTTGTGTTATGGCTAAATCACTCTCGTGAACTCAGCCATAACAATACTCAAGTAGCAACAACAACAACAACTGGCAGTACATTACACTGTTGACCTTCAAACCCTGTATGGTGTACCCTCAGGCAGCCTCTTAGGGGAAACAAACACTGTGAAGGATGCCTGAACCCAGTTCTCAGACCCAAGCTGAGTAGTCTGTTTCACCTCCCAGCTCTGTTTATTTCTCACAATAGAAACATCATCTACCCATATGGAAACAATTCGTCAAATTCCTGTATGTTCATTTTTTCATACACACATAATTATGGGCCCTTTCTTACACAGTCACATACAAAAATATATATGTTTTATGTATGATCTACCTTGCACGTTGAATGGCATTATGCCATTTTAGTATGACATGTATGTGCAAGCTCTTTACCACATACAGTATTTATGATGCAAGTATTGTACACGATAAGTGTAATTCCTATATGTTTATTACAGACCTTTTGGTGGATACACACAGTGCATTGTGACTGCCAAGACTATTTTAACTAAAGTCTTAAAGACTAAAACTGGAGACTCCATAATGTCTCTGTGCAGCTCATTTCTAAAATTCCAGAAAAGTGAGATCTAACTGAAACCGAAATAACGAGAGTGATGCTGCCATAAAGCAGGTGAGACTGCTGTAATGAAGAGTCAGGGCTGCAGCCCGGTGAGCTGCAATATCGTATTGACCATCCCATAATACTGTGAATAAGACAGTCGTTTCTAAATTGGTCCTCTCGTACAAAAAGCAATACTGCTTCCTCTCTTGCTGAGCGGGTGAAGGATGATAAGTACGGGAGCGATGACAGCGGACATCGAACACACCACTCTCATTTCCTCCTCCTCCCCCCCCCTTCCCTCTTTCCCTCTTTCCCTTCCTTCCAACCCTCACCCTTTCTCTCAGCCCATCTCCTTTGTCGCAGTTGCCTCCTTCAGCTCTTGCTGTCGTTTTGGGGCGTTTGACAGGACCTCTTTTAAAACTCTACGTGGATCTGTGACATTTCAAAGCGTTTTCCCTGGAGTCACCAGGCCCCCCAAAAAAGGAGATATTCTGCAAAAAAAAAAACAAAGCTCTCAAAAAAAACTCCAACCCGCCCTTTGTCTCCTCAGCAGCCTCGACAATCTTCCCAGACAGTGTAGTCTGAGAGTGGCTGAGGACTCCTTAAGCGATGAGTTAAGAGTTTCCAGCTGCAGACAGGTGCTTGATCCAGCACAGGCCGCTCTCTGTTGTCTCCTCGGATTGAACGATATTGGAAACGAACCTCTCGGGCAGACTCTGTGAGGTTTGCTGGAGCTGTTCGAGTCCTTCCCTCAGGGCCTGGCTTGGTGAATGGGGTGAAATGGCGGTGTGTGGTTGTGTGGGGGGGTGGACGAGTCCTCCGCTTTGTGGAGTCTTTGTGGCAGTGATAGTTCCCTGGACAGAGAGGGATTCGTTTTGTGCGGCGAAGCGCGTGCTGTTGTGTATGGACTCTCTGTCTCTCTCGCTCGCTCTATATCTCGTACTTTCCACTGCCTCCCATGGAAGGCTCCCCCTCAAGGGTTTAGAGGAGGACTGATGAGGGAGGAGGAGAGGAGAGGAGAGGTGGGGATGGAAAGAGATGGCCAACGGGGATCTGTCCCATGTGCTGTTTGCTGTATACGTTTCCACAACTATCACACAGCCCCATCTATCCTATTCTCCCTCCCCTCCCTTCTCTCTTTCTCTGTTTCTCTCTCTCTTTCTCTCCTTCTCGCTGCATATCCCCCCCCCCCCTGCCTCTTCTCAACTGTGTTCCGCAGAGCTGCCGAGAACGCCATTGCTTGCAGCGAAAACATAGATAGATGAGGCATATTGATTTCCCTTTTTTCCCCTCCTTACACTTTCTTTTTATGTCTCTCTCTCTCTCTCTCTCTCTCTCTCTCTCTCCACACGTCTCAGTTCTCGCTCTGCTGCATGCCTGAGAGGAGAGGAGGACTGCTGAGGGAAGGACTTGACGTGACTGGGTAGGGTCGGGCCGTGACGGAGAGACGGAAACAAGTTGGGGAGAAAAAAAGGGGAAAAGCTGTTTCTTACTTGGACTCCTCCTCCACCTCCTCTTCGTCCTCGTCCATCCAGGCTGCTCCTCTTCCAGTCCTGTGGCTCCGTCTGCCTCCCTGGATGCCCTGCGTCCTCTCTGTCTCTCACCAGTAACAGGTAAGTCAATCCCACACCCACCTCTCTCAATGCTTTTTTAGGAGATTGGAGTAGCTCTGTGTGTCACGTTTGTGATGGGGGGAAAACTGTCACTCTACCAGTGAGGTTGTTGTCTGTTGCATCCCTTTTCCCTGGGGCAACTCCTACAGGGGCGTATCCACGGAGACAGCCACGACGTAGCTTTCGCCATGCACAGGGAGGAGAATAACGCAGGAGGAATCTCTACCAACGCTCCACATACGAGCTCACATTTGGTTATGCGCACAACCGCCACAAGTACAGGCATTTCCACGTTTTAAGGTAGTAGTAATGGCATGGGAAGTTGCATTTGTTAAAGCACTTGGATAGTTTCATCCCCAAGACTGTGGAGCTAGTGCACAAATCTGTGTAGTTAGCGCTGAAAGCTAATCTCCATGTAATGATCCCCATACATGAGCAGAGCCAGTAGTGCATCGCAGGGATTATCATCACCATCATCATTAGCAGTAGTTCATTATTTAACGAGCTGGACTGTTGGGCCATGGAGTCTATTGCATTCATTTAGGCCAAGCAAGCGCATTCGGTGCCAGGCGAGTTCTCTTGATCAGGGTCCCTCTCTGATCTCGAGGAAGCGCTCAAAGAAACGCTGCATACGCATAAGGGGGGGGGGTCAGCACAGCTCAGGGTTAAAGGTCCAGTTTGTGATTCTGGCGAGGGGGTTGTTGATATTTGAGCTCGACAGCCAATCAAATGACACCCCGCCCCTCCTGTGCTCCTGAAGCGATGTATTGATTGGCTAGAATAGTGTATGGCTCAGGTCCAAGCCAATTTATTTGTCTCAAATTTACAGAGTCGGAACTGTACGCAAACACCAGAGAGTGCACACACACACACACACACACACACAGAACAGACAGAACAGACATTTAGAGGACCATAAGGAGCACCTCACTGAATCTGGCGAAACGCATACAGGATTAGAATCACGGACTGTGCCTTTAAGTCGCGGCAGTAGACAGCAGGTCAGCGGAGCCACTCTCTTTCTCTCCCCCCCCCCCCCCCCCCCCATGTGTTTTAGAGTCCTACCACCATCCATCACTATTCCCTGCAGCATGACATCTGGTTAGTTCGCTCTGTCCTTCTATGTTTCCGTCTCGCACACAGAGCAAAGCAAAGCAAGGCCCGCCCTGGTCTCTTTTGTGAGCCAGAGACCAGGGAGAGAGGCGCCGCCGCCATCAATCAGAGTTACACGTAATCATTACGGTGGGTTTGCTGAAGTGAGCGTTTGTGAGCGAGATGCTTTGGGGACCTGATGATGAGGCGTGCTTTTTTGTGGTGTCCACAGAGGAACGGAACAGCCGCCGCCATGACCGACGCCGTGATGGGAATGAGGGGCGTCCACGCCAAGTAAGTGAACTTGAGCGTCGAAACACCCTCGATGCGGCCGCAGACAAGCGGAGCAGACGCCCAGGCGTGCTCGCGGAGCGCCGAGCTGAGGATACACTCGGACTATGCAGCCTTCTTGTCTTTGAGAAACTTGTTGTTGTTGTTGCCTTGTGTGAACCGTCCACTCTATAACCAGTGTGTATTATCTTTTTCTCTCATTGGTCTTCCTCTCTTGTGTTTACTCTCTCATGTCTTCCTCTTCCTCTTCCT
>NC_045169.1:4368189-4418189 GCF_900700415.2 Clupea harengus
AAGAAAGGGGGGGCTTAGCCCCAAGGGGAGTGGCATGTTTGCGCGCTGCAATTTTTTTTTTTAAGGCTCATTTGGGGCCGCGGATATCCATTGTTTCAGACAGTTCATAGATTGGTTTAATCAGAAAGAGTGTGATTTTGCTCTGTAGTTTTGCTTGCATTCAGTATAACACAAGAGACAGAATGACAGGGTCATAGTGAAATTTGACAACACAAATATACCAGCTGTGGTGAAATGACCTGTTCTGAGCACCAAAACTGTCCTGTGGGTAGCTCTTCAGCTTAACCTGTCTGGGCCCTGTGTCTTTTTCACCTAAATCATTAGTTGCTGCAGCTGCTTGGTCTGTCTCTTCCTCTCTCTGACTCTCTGCCTCAGCCTCTCCTTCTGCATGACCCTTTAAGATAAGTTCAAACATTGAAACATTAACTGATCGAAATCCAGAAGCCAATTGTATGACTTGGCATAAAAATATCATGTAATAATCTAGTTTAGGCTAACCCTTGGAGTAGCCTAGGCCTGACAACAAATGCCTATACATTTCTACCACAGTAGAAGAAAATTAAAAAAAACTCCACTCATTTCCTTCTAGACCTGTAGACCACTAACCTCCATCACACCGGCTCCTTCAGCCCTGTCAATCTCCTGCTTCTCTCTCTCATCTGACTGGGCGGAGCTACCACCTCTCCTAAAGAATGTTCTTATATCCATCTGGTCAATGAATTGGATGATATACCGGTACAATAGCGTTATGAGGGACACTATGACATTTAGTTTTCACTAGCATTAACTGATTATAAATAACAACATTCTATAGGGACTGATAATATTGTTTTGAAATACTAGAGAGATATATCAATGCAAAGAATAGAGAGATAGTTATTTCTTGTATTTCGAATTCGCTCGTTCACACTCTTGCTAACTGGTGACAGTTTCTAACAAAGTAGCAAGCTAGCTTAGTTTTAACATAGCCCACTACAATATTCGCTTTCATTTGCCTCATATCAAGTAAACCTAAAGCAGGTAACACTCGTTAACAACTACAGATAGCCACATTCTATAACTTCTTGTACTTACAATTTCACTCCGTGCATAATTTACTTTGAACTCCTTGTATAAAATACTGGCTGTCGTTGACGAGAGACGGTACTAGTGCCCGGGGTTTATATCGTAAAGTATGATGAAAGGCTATTGGAGTATAATTTGAAGGGGGAGTAAACATACAAACCAGAACGCACGCATATAAGTAGCATGTTAGAGTTATAATTAACTTGTCCGTGTGAGAAACAATAGTTTAATTTTTTTTATTAATTTTTTTTTTAAGCCAATAATGCCAAATGATTTGGGGGGGCTGAAGAACATTTTAGGGGGGCTTCAGCCCCCCTAAAATAGGCCTAACGACGCCCCTGAACAACACGCTACTTGAAAATTACGAGAGCAAGACAAGAGGATAATAGTGCACATAATCTCATAATGATAGGGCATCTGATAAGGTATCTGCTTGGGCTGAGGCCTTCCATTACTCTAGTGGTATAACAGAGGATTATGATACAGAGGCTGAGGATCTGTGCGTATCATGATAAGGTAGCTGATCACCGTGATAATGGGTAATCTTCGTGTTCTTTCTTCTGTAGGCCCAGCGGAGACCCGCGCTCCCCCAGCCGGATCGCAGCCTGCAAGTAAGCGTGCGCGGCCACATACATGACACCAATGTTTATATATCACTATCGCTTCACTTCAGCCCATGTCACATCCTGCTGGAATATCGCATTCGGCACTTGTCAGTTCTGCTTGCTTATTGGATGATTGTGTTCTTCACAAATCCACATGTATAAGCCTGCACTATTTAACCCCGACAATCAGCCCGTGTCAAATCCGCCGGTCCACGGGAGGGTATGCAGCCTTGCTTGCTGCCAGCGTTTTCAGCACCGTGTCTTAACAGCGCAAGCCTGAACAAGGACTGAACAACATTCCTGCCCCTCAGGTGCAAAAAAATCCCACCAAAAAGCACACCGTCCCAAGCCTGTCAGGCAGCATGATAAATGAATGCCTGTTTTATGTCCCCATAAAATTGAATGGAGCGTGAAAATGCAATGATGAGATAATGCAACACAGAGTAGCCCGCTGCCGGGCGCTGGGGCTGTGTGCTGTATGTAGGTCAGTGCCTCGGTTCGGAGCCCGCATCAAGAAACATCAAACTATACAGAACTTCAGTGCTTTATAGACTGCAAGAGAGAAGTGTCTCTGGACAAGAAACAGATGTGTGTGAGCGTTTTTTTCAAGTGTGTATCTGTGTATTATGTGCTCACATAATTCTGTGTGTGTGCATGTATTTGTTGATGCACATGTTGGTGTGTGTGTGTGTCTTTGTGTGTGTGTGTGCGTGCGTGTTTTTGTCTGCTTGTCCCACAGACACAGAGGTGTCGGGGCGTGCTGGTTACCCACCCGTGGCCACGAAGCCCTCCGTAGCTCCCAAACCGGCGCTGGCTCCAAAGCCCGCTGAGCCCTACGTGGCAGACGACGCTGCTCAGAACAGCCCTGTGGTGGTGAAGAGAGCTGTGACCGTCCAGAGCTCCAGACCTGGCCCCGCTGCCCAGCAGGGTGAGTCCCGGTCTGGGCACAAACACAACTCACACAGCCACTTTGGCCAGGATCAGCAAAACAGCGTGGCACAAACGCTGACATGAGGAGAGGAGAGGAGAGGAGAAGAGAGGCAACTTACTGGATTAAACAATTGCAAAATAAATTGAAAAAAATGCTTTGCTCAGACAGAACTCCAGAGTTGCTGAATTGAAGAGAAATTAATTTAGGGGCTGGAGAGTAAGTGTTAAGAATAATGTCCGTTAATGCTGCAGTGATTATTAGGCATATGGAATCTGTCTTCCCTTAAGCTTCTATTAGAGCGTAGTAGAGTAGAGAGATGTGCCAGTAGCCATGAGGCATAAAGCCAACGCCAGTTCCCTCCTGACCAGCACATCCATAGAGGGGTGTTAGTTAGGATGTTGGGGTTACACCACTTACCACTAACCTGGCAGTCTCTGCTGCAGAAGCCTCACAAAGTGCCTGTGAGTGCAAGTATACACAGTGAAGTGTACCAAGGCAGAAGCTAAATGGGGGGGGGGGGGGGGGGTTGTTTCAGAGTGATTTCAGCGAGTGACTGACTCAGGGCCAGACCAGGGCCAGACCCGGGCCAGATCCCTCCTGGGTCTGCTGCTCTCTGGGATAGCACTGGTGTGTGCTGGGTATGCTGTGGAGGCAAATGGCCCATGCATTTTTAATCAGGAACGGTGCTGTTAGCTGCGACCTGTGCTGCTCCCCCGCAGAGCCCGACTCTGGAGGTTATGCCGCCGGCGGCCTGCAGCGAGAGCAGACAGCGCCCCCTGCTGTGCGGGAGGAGAGGAGGCAGCCCGCCGCTCAGAACCCTCCGCCCGCCCGCCAGGCCCCGCGCCAGGAGGAGGCTGAGGACGAGGCCAACAGCTACGACTCCGACGAAGGAAGTAAGAGCCCATTTTTATCTCTCTTGGTTTGTGCTTGGTTTGACAAAGCTAACAAAGCCATGTGTGAATCCCTTTTCCATTACCACTCTTCTTAAGGTTGCATGTCATCTGCATGTATTTTGTAAACATAACAGATGTTTTATTAAATCATTGTTTTATGAACGAACAACTAATATTTAGTAGATACCATGCACCAAGTGCAGTAGTTGCAAAATTCAAATGTTGTACTTGGGAATCAGGGTTAGATGTGTCTTCTCTTATTACACTGTTATGAGGTGACAGTGCTCATGCCTGTCTAAGATGGGCAGGATATACTGGACTAAACTGCAGCAATGTCACATTCTCCCATAGAAGAGAAACTCGCCACCAACTTAGTCCATGTGTGGCGGAGAGCTGGAACAGAGGCCTGGTGTGTCATAGGGGGAAAGAAATGCATGTGACACCCATCTGTCCTGCTGCCCCACTGGGGCCCGTAAACAGTCGTGTTTTCTAAGAGCACTTTGCTGTTGTTCTCCATAAATGTTGATAATAAAAGCCTCTTTTACTGCATTAATTAAAAAATATCAACCACTGCTGCTAGAGTTAAGGGCAACTGTGAAGTAATCTTCCCGCTGAAGTCATTCAATTTAATAACCAGAAGTAAGTCAAAAATCAAGGGAGTAGTTTGGTTGTTTGATGCCACATCCGAGCCAATAAACTGGCAGTGGATGTGGCAGGGCTACCATCAGCAAATCCCTTGCTGGTGACAACGTATAAATTGTTGTTGTTAGAAGGAAAATGTTGGTAGAAACAGAAACAAATCTGGCAGAGGAAATCAATGACCAGGACACAATAAACCTGTTGTCATATGATATAGTCCCTGTTCTGCCGTTTTAAAATGGTTGCTATGGTCTACTGCATTTTACTGTACTGACACGCTGATATAATTGAATATTCTGTATTGGCAAGATGACAGGACACCTTCTAACCTTAGAAGAAAGACAATGAAATGAAGAGATAAAAGTAGTTATCTGAAATTTCCCACATTGGACTGACAAATGGGGTAGAACTACATAGGCAGCTTTATGAGAGGGAAATAGTTCTCTTTGGCCACATATGCCATAAAGGCTGAGGGAAATAGTTATCTTTGGCCACATATGCCATAAAGGCTGCCCACTGCTCCTGGCTGCCCTGGAGGAAGGACAGTCCAGGATGGGAGAATGCAGAGGAAAAATTCACTGCGACCTCTTCAGCATGCGTGTGTGTGTGTGTGTGTGTGTGTGTGTGTGTGTGTGTGTGTGTGTGTCCTGTGTCGCCACCCTAAATGCACGTGTGTGTTGCTGTGTGTCGTTTGTGCCAAATAAACTGACTTTGACTTTGACTGACTTTGAAAATGATGGTGATGGATATTTGATGATGGTGATGTGTTGTTCTCCTGTTAAGGTCCTAGAGCTGTCTGTGAGACTCCATCATTTAGTTGAGTTCCCATGAAATGAGATCTTTTGACAGCCTTATGAAGACCTGTCAGAAGTGATTCCCCCCTGAATGAATGAATGAACGTAAAACATAATTCTAATGTGAAAGATTTGCCTGTGATTGGAGATCCATTCTTATACTTAGTTCTACATGAGCGTGTTTTGTTACAATTAAAACTAAGTAATGAAAATGAAACATCATGTTAAAGATTTGTCTGTGATCAGAGATCCATTCTTCCGTTGAATTTTATATAGGCGTGTTTCGTTCAAATCTTTGTAAAGGATCTATAGGATTTGGAGAACGATGCTGAGTCTATTGATTAAGAGATCTTCGGTGATAAAGGACTATTACTGTACTCCACGGCTAGTGTACATTCTGTCAGCGCCGTCCCTGGATGTGTCTATTCCGTCTGTTTTATGAATACTTCATGAGCTGGGGGCCGGGAAAGCAGCTATCATTTCCCCGTAAACAATGTTTCTATGATGTGAGACCTGGCTCAATACATCACATCTGTCCGAAAAAGAAGCCCAGCGTTGGGGCCGACCATCTGGCTCTGCGTTATTGCGCCGCGCTCTCTCTCTGACACATCACCTTGGCTTTATGTCCGCCGTCCCGGCTGTAACTCTGCATGTCATCTGGCCCTCGCAGTTCATTCACCCACTTATCTGTTCCATCACTGCTCAGCGAACCTGCCATACATCAAATGGATTTCAGAGCTGATTACAGGGGAGAGGGAGAGATAGTCGGAGAGAGAGAGAGAGAGAGAGAGAGAGACAGAGAGAGAAAAGAACGGAAGAGACTGCGCTTACCTTGTCTATAAAAGCACTTGTGACTTGGCTAGGATGACAAACAGCGCTCTTGTGTTGCCGAAACGTGCAAATCAATACCCTGCGAGTCAAGGAGGCAGAGGAGACGGATATAATTCTGCTGTGGCTTGAAGGTAAATCATGTCTTCCAGGAGACTTACACGTGTTCGACCACAGACCCGGAGCTGGGGACACATTCATTTCCCCCCTCTTCAGTCAGTTTGCCATAGCTGCCATTTTTGTTAGGTTGAAAATGGCACCGACGCTTTCCCATGTCGGTGGCAGGCAGGTGTTGTTGTTAGATTAAGTCTTACACCAAGTCCTGCATTGTATTGACGCACTGCATTATTCTTGTGTTTGTGTGTTTATTTTGTGGCCTGTGGGGAAAGATTTCATTTTCAATAGGTTTTGTCGGGGATGAGAAAGAAATCTCATTAGCCATAGAGTGCTTCGTGTGTATGTGTGTGTATGTATGTGTGTGTGTGTGTGTGCATGTGTGTGTAATGTGTGTGCGTGTGATGTGTGTGCGTGTCTGTGTGTATTTATGTGTGTGCACGCAGTTGGAACATTTCCCCTGTGTGTATTTCCATTATTCGGATATGATCAGAAATAGCAGGTAGGCCAACTCCCTGCGGACCAGTTACCGTGATGAGATCCCTGTTCCTTCTCGAAGGACCGCTCTGGGCACACCAGCTAGATTCATCCTCACTGACTAAATAATGGGAACCGAATCACTTAACCAATTCCCTGTGCATGGAATGGTTAATCAGTTCTCTGATCTGTTCAAATTATATTTTTAAATATCCAGATTTTCTATTAAGGGTGTCTGTCCAGAAGCCTTAAGAGTGTCTAGTCCAGTCGGGGACACAGTAGTGGCGAGGAGAATTAGTCTGTAATTGTTCTTTTTTTTTTGTGGTTGATTAACTGAGTTTATTTCGGGTTGAGATTACTTAAAATCTAAATTACATTCACCCTACATCTTAGCGGAAGCACATGGACTCACTTCACATATACGTTGTGTCCACATATACACGTGTGTACATTGTCCTAATGGCTTTTATCAAATAAAAGATCAGTGGTTAGTTTTCAGAGGAAGTGGAAGCTCTTTCAGTGGTCATATTTCCCTTGTGAGAAAGACACTTACATTTTTTTCTTAATTTCCACTGTTAATTTGTACCCACTTCCTCCCATATTTACTTGGCATTCCCCTTCATTTTTCGCCCAGTTCACTCTTGAGCAGAGCATTTTTCCTGTTGAGGGTCTGGCCTACTTATTGTAAACTAGTTTGTTGGCTCAATATCCAATTAGAGGTTTCTTTTAAGGAAGCTATATTTAAAGAGTTCCATCTAGCCTTTGATCAGTCTGAAGTTGATTTGGCCTATTTCTGTCCTTTGTTCGGCAAATGACGTCAAGGTCTCTCCAGGCAGTAGGAATTGTATTCTACAGAGAAATCGTGTGGATCGGCTGAATTTATCGTGCTTCTTTTCTATACTAAATATACTTCTATCATGATGTGAGGTTGCTAAAATGAGAATTTGTTGTTTTCTCTTTTGTGCCATAGCAACGCTGGGTGCCCTTGAGTTTAGCCTTCTTTATGAACAGGAGAACAACAGCCTCCACTGTAACATCATTAGGGGCAAGGTAATACCACCACACACCCCTACACACACACACCAGCATGCAAGCACGCACGCGCACACACTCTCACACACACACACACACACACACACACACACACACACACACACACACACACACACACACACACTCTCACACACACACACACTCTCTCACACACACACACACACACACACACACACACACACACACACACACACACACACACACACTCACAGATCCATCCTTTATAACTGGTTACGCATGAACAAACTGCTACATCATTTACTGGATTGATTGATGGTGTTGGAGAGGCCCCTCTAATTAAAGCGGCTCTTCCTCACCTCAGGGTCTGAAGCCTATGGACTCCAATGGGCTGGCTGACCCCTATGTCAAACTGCATCTGCTGCCTGGTGCCAGTAAGGTGAGTACAGTTGGGATGTAGAGTCATTTATAGTGTGTATCTGAGCGTGTGTGTGTGTGTGTGTGTGTGTGTGTGTGTGTGTGTGTGTGTGTGTGTGTGTGTGTGTGTGTGTGTGTGTGTGTGTATGTGAGCGTGTGTGTGTATGTAAGTGTGTGTGTGTCTGTGAGCGTGTGTGTGTGTGTGTGTATGTGAGTGTGTGTGTGTGTGTGTGTGAGCATGCGTGTGTATGTGTGTGAGTGTGTGTGTGTGTATGTGAGCGTGTGTGTGTGTGTGTATGTGAGTGTGTGTGTGTGTGTGTGTGTATGTGTGAGCGTGTGTGTTTATGTGTGTGAGTGTGTGTGTGCAGCAGGCTAGAGAGAGAGAGAAAGACAGTGAGAGAGAAGCAAAATAGAGAAGCGAGTAGGCTTGGAAAAAAGGTGTGACAGCTCCATTGCAACCCATTCGCATAGCTCTAATCTGCCCCCTGGTGGAGATTTAGTATTGTGTACGTGCTGCATTTCAAGCCTGCAGAATGAATTAGAAGCTTAAAATGAATTTCGGAAAGTTTGATTGTCATTTCTAGTCATTCATTTACTTCTAATAGCTATTGGAATTTAGTCAAACGTGCACCACGTGTGTAAAAAAAGGAGATTTTTGAGGATGGAAGCCTGGAAGGTCAAACAGTCTAATAAAAACAAAGGGCTAATGAAAAAGTCACAAGAACTAATGAAAAACATTACGAGACAATGAAGTAACCTCCATGACCGTGCCTGCAGGCGACCAAGCTGCGCACGAAGACCCTCCGCAACACGAGGAACCCCAACTGGAATGAAACGCTGGTGTACCATGGACTCACCGAGGACGACATGCAGCGGAAAACCCTCAGGTCAGGGCTGGCATTTCCATTCTGGCTGCTGTTTGTTTGTGGTGCTGGGGGATGTGGTGGTGCTGGGGGATGTGGTGGTGCTGGGGGATGTGGTGGTGGTGGCGGTGGTGGTGTAGGTTTGTTTATGTGGGATTGTTTTGGTTTTTCGTCTCAGGCTGTCAGTGTGCGACGAGGATAAGTTTGGCCACAACGAGTTTATCGGAGAGACCAGGGTCCCGCTGAAGAAGATAAAGACGAACCAAAAGAAGACCTTCAACAACTGCCTGGAGAGGGTGATCGCTGTGAGTTACCACACAGAGAGAGAGAGAGAGAGAGAGAGAGAGAGACGCTCAGAAATACACACAGATACACAAACACATAGAATTACACACATACAAACACACACAAACAGCTCTCACATAACATAACATGGCCGATGCACACCCAAACCAACAAACACACAATTTACGTTTGGCCATTTTTAATCTTGTTGAAAGAGAGGTCCCTGTAGCATGAAACCGAGTACCACGAGTAGACGTGAAAAAAAAAAACATTCTGAAGCAAACTATGTGACTTCACCTCCATCTATCCCATTCCTCCATGTCCCAATTCCTCTGGGCTCTCCTTCATTCTGTATGCTCTCGGGATCCATGCCAGAGTTCCAAGACAGGATTTGGTTGCGAAAATGATCCCCTAATTTAATAGTTAAATAGGTTCGGTTGAAGTCCTCCACCAGTAGTCATTTCATGCAAGGCTGGCTCTGGCTCTGGCTCTGACTCTCACAAACTCTTTCATCTCTCCCCAGACAAAGAAAGCCTCCACAGCAGGAGGAGCTCGAGGCATGTCTCTGTACGAGGATGAGGTAAACCAATGCACCGAGGGATGGATGGATGGATGAATGAATGAATGAATGAATGGATGGATGGATGGATGAATGGATGGATGAATAGGTGAAAGAATAGGTGAATACATGTATGGGAGTTTTGATGAACTGATGTACAAACAAGCCTCATCCTTGCTGGAAAATGCTGTACATACTGTACTCTACACTGACTCTCTCATCCGGCATTTCTGTGGGGACCCTCCCTCAGCCTGTGAATGGGGCCTATTCAGACATTTCTCTTCGTCATCCATAATGATACTCCTCTCTGCTATTAGAGATACAAAATCTCTCAAAATCTCTCTCTCTCGCTCTCACTCTCTCTCTCTCTCTGCCTGTCTGCCTGTCTGTCTCTCTCTCTCTCTCTCTCTCTCGCTCTCTCTCTCTCTGTCTGCCTGTCTCTCTCTCTCTCTCTGCCTGTCTGTCTGTCTCTCTCTCTCTCTCTCTGTCTGTAGCCTGGTAAAGATGGAGAGGTGGAGGAGCGCGGTCGGATTCTCATCTCTTTGATGTACAGCACTCAGCTTGGCCGCCTCCTCGTAGGGGTGGTGCGCTGTGTTCACCTGGCCGCCATGGACGCCAACGGCTACTCTGATCCCTTCGTGAAAATGTGAGGTTCATTCAGTCCTTTCCCCCTTCCTTCCTTCCTTTCTTCATACCTTCCACCGTCTCGCAGACACTTTTTTTTCACATTTACACATCCATCCATCTCTGCTCCGTAGAGTATCAGCTGATTCAAATGCACGATGGTCTGTAATCCTCTTTGATGGGTTTCTGTGTTTGCATTCTGCAGTATTTTTCTGATTCGGGGATTTAAAATGAATCAGTGTCCACAGATGTAGTCATTCCTAATGATGGTGCTTTCTGTAGGAAAATTGCAAATGGTAGTCTTTCACATCATCGCCCGTGTGTCATTTATTTCACTCAGCATATGAAACATTTGGCTTTGTATGCGTCTGACAGACCTGTGTCTAATAATCTGTGTTTGTGTCTGTGTTTTTGAAACGTTTGCACAGTTGCCTAAAGCCTGACATGGGGAAGAAGGCCAAGCATAAGACCGGGACCAAGAAGAAGACCCTGAACCCAGAGTTTAATGAGGTCTGCCTGTCTGCCAGCTGACAACTCGTCAAAGTCTAAATGAAACATCACTCAAAGCAACCCGTCACACTCACATAGCCAACCCTTCGCATTCTTTATTTCTTTGCCATTAATCTTGTCTTTCTTTCTTTCTTTTTCTTTTCTTTCTTTTAGTTTTTTAGTTTTTTACTCTTTCTTTTCTATTTCCTTTTACATTCAGTTTTTCAAAAACATGAAATAACAATTTCAGCAAAACATGCTTGTCTTGCAGGAATTCAGCTATGACATCAAACACGCAGAGCTGGCCAAAAAAATCCTGGACATCTCCGTGTGGGACTACGACATCGGCAAATCCAATGACTACATCGGTAAGGAAAGTGTTTCATAACATTTGGAAGGGGCAGCTCTTTGCAGCCTTGGCTCAAACCTAATTACCTGAGAGCAGTTCCCGGAGGAGCCAAGCACGCCGTAGGCACCAACACAATCTCAGCAAAGCTCATTCTCTCTCTCTCTCTTTCTCTCTCTCCCCTGCTCTCTCTTTTTCTCTCTCTCTCTCTCTCTCTCAGTCATTTTCGGAATTGAAACATTTGCACAGAATTGAAGCGAGTGAGCCAGACGGTGTGAATTATGTTTGGGTGTTTGCACTCTCTCTTATTGAGCCTGTGCTTTGGCATGGTGTCCATTATCAGGATCAATGATGGAAACAATCCCAAGGCTGAAATGTATTTTGAAGTGAGATTTTACCTTCACCAATTTCCATGCATGCCTAGGTAATGCCGCCTTTCATCTGTTCTATAGGGGGAAATAAACCAGCATAATGCAGGCCTCCCTTATTATTGTCAAAACAACTTTAAAGACAGCAACATGGGACTGTTCAAAATGTTCAAAATATTATGATGTACTGTACCTTCAAGGCAAGTTCATTTGTTCTCACCTACAGGAACTGTTACATCAGACTGAACAACATAAGTTGAATGTGCAAATCAGACAGTTCCGTGCGACATTGTGACTCACAGACATGCAATCCTGCTCAAATATATATAGTAGTCATGTCGCAACTGTAATGCTTTTGAATTTACAATTTTGTCCCTCTGGCACTGATGATATTATACAGAGTAGACCATCCTTCTGGTAGGGCACAGTTTATGTGCACAGTTTGATTGACAGTTCATTTTTTCTTACCTTCTTCTGACTCACTCCCTCTAACACCTTCACTGGTCACCACAATACACAAGCACAACATACTAATTTTTTTTTTTTTTTAAATACAAAGATGATGTTCCTTCCTTTAAACAACAGTTTGATGGACAGTCCTTACCCTAACCCTTCCTTTTACTCCTCTTTGTAATGGTGGCAGGTGGCTGCCAGCTGGGCATTCAGGCGAAGGGAGAGCGCCTGAAGCACTGGTACGAGTGCCTGAAGAACAAGGACAAGAAGATCGAGCGCTGGCACACCCTGCACAATGAGAACCACGACACCAGTGATTAAGAGTCTCCCGGCTCCATCCCCCCCCCCCTCACGACCGCCTGCATGAAGTCCGCCCTCCTGAACGCCCGCCACTTGACGCCTTCACGCTTCTCCAGCTCCCTGCTAACCCAGACCTCAACTGTTTACAATGTCCAGCCCTGTGCTTCTTAACTAAACTAGCATTCTATCAGCTTGGTCTCCCTTTTTGGCTTCCATCTCCCTCTTGCACCCCTCTGCTATGGACTGAGTTTACCCACTGCTGCACTGACCACTCGGAACCCGTTAACACTAAGTGCCCCTCGTACGGGCGTATTTCTCTCAGCTCTGAACATCGTTGCAGGGTAATGTGCAATCACTCCTGAAATACTCAAGAATGTATTCATTCATATCCATCCGAGAGACAGAGAAAGAGAGAGAGAAAGAGAGAGAGAGAGAGAGAGAGAGAGAGGGAGAAATTGAGAAATCATAGGTAACTGTTGGTGAGGAGAGTAGACAGACTCTGAGGTGGTCACTGATGAATCGTGGGATTATTCTAATGTTCCAAAGTTTGTGTTCCGAAAGTTTCAAATCGACTCTAAAAAAAACAGCGAGGCTTACTCACGAAGCTGATCGTACGCAGTAAAAGCTGACACAGGTCGTGTAGGGGTGTGCAGCCTGCTATGCCGGGCTTCGCTGCCGCCTTCTCTCAGCTGTCAGGTGAAGAGTCTTGACATCTGATCAGGCTAAAAAGGTGGAGAGAACACGTGTAGGAGCATGAAGAAGAAGAAGATGACGACGCCGTAACACAGCGCGCTCACCCATCTCAAAAGATCACTGAGAAAAGTTTGGTTTTGTACATTCAAGTGTCTCATCACATCTTAGCAAATGTCAAAAAGTTATCAAAGATAATGTCATAAAAGGGACATCAAAGCTCACGCGCAGCATGATCGACACACAAGTGACTGGCCTGTGCTATTGTAATGCAAATGCTGTGAGTGCTGACAGCTCCTTAGGATTATGTCATTACTGTTCTTTCTGGTTTTAGAGTTAACCTGTAGTATTAATTAGCAATTAGCATTATAATTCACATTATTTATGATATTTGGTGATGATTACTTAGCATTGTAGAATGGAAATATATGTTGTCCATTTTGCTATAAGAACAAAAAAAAAATCAGTTTATGTTGAAGTTAGCAGCTTTGGACATACATGGCCTAGATGCCCGTTTATGGAGTTATGCTTGAAGTCATGTTCCTCAATGTTAGATACCCTGACAGACCTATATAGGTGATTAGAGATTGGTGAAAACATAACAAGCAGAAAAACAGGAAAAAAAATCAAGGCACAGAAACTACTGGTTGTTTACATAATGCCGTAAAAGTGCAAATTGTCCCTTCTCTCTCAGACTCTTTGGGATCGGGAATCGTGTGAGATTTCCGAACCACAGTGATTTTACCTGAGGAGAGAACGGCACATGCCTGCATAAACTCAACACCACATGCTCTTACTGCCTTGTCATTCCTCCGGCAGGGGAAGGTGTTTAGAATCGCGACCCCGATGCTTGCGTTTGCGTCACGGAGCGAGAACGCTCTCCCTGCCCGTTCTTGCATGCCAAGTGCTTTGTGGCCTCTCCCTCGTCTCATGCCTGGGGCAGTCATGCAGTATGCTGAGGCGTCTCCATTTGAACCCCACCCACTGCCCCCCGCCCCCCCCCCCCCCCCCCCCCAGTCTGCACAAAGCCCCCACCCCACCTCCTCCAAACCACCTGATGCTTTTTGGCGTGTGGCTACAGCCCAATCTGTGTGTGAGTGACAAGGAAAGCACACATTATTCAAATGGTATGTGACCTCAAGAGTTTCTAACAGTCGTACCGCTGCAAGTTTTCATGGGAACCCCCCATCCCCTATGCATGAGATGGTGTGTTGTTGTTCATGATGTAGATGAGGCTCCCCCCCCCCACACCCACCCCGTCGTCTTATCTTTCTCCTTCCTAGCACTTGACGGTTTCCCCTAATGTTTGAAGAATTGTTTAAGATTTAGTCCTCCCTCGTTCCTTTAGATGCTCCTTCTGGTTGCCTGCGAGCA
Source organism: Clupea harengus (assembly GCF_900700415.2). NCBI lineage: Eukaryota > Metazoa > Chordata > Actinopteri > Clupeiformes > Clupeidae > Clupea > Clupea harengus. Next base: position 4,382,315 of record NC_045169.1, read on the forward strand.
GCCCCTTTAAAACAGTGACTGTGAATAATGCCTGAAAAATGTTTACAATGATGCAGACAACCACCCCATAGTTTTGCAGGGGAACAGATAGTGGTGCATTCTGCAAGACTATTCAGAAATTCAGTATTACACTTTAGAGGGGTGGGTCTTCTTCGAGTGAAAAGTTGTGTGTCTGCCTAATTGGTGGTTTCCCCAGTTACACAGACACAGATGATCCACGGGGGAAAATAAATGAAGAGAAATAATTTATTGGACAAATCAAACACAAGTTTTTAAAGTAATATTTCTGTGTAAGTCTTAGTCTCCCCCACCCTCCCTGTACTACCTGTTTACGGCTTATGGAATGATTGCTGCTTTATCATTATGGACTGTATACATGTAGTGCATGTCCGTGAGAAAGCAGATAATAACTTGTATGTTTGGACTTTGTTTTGCATGTACAAATATCTATTTTACATAGATCTGGTCCACACAGACCAATAAACTCTCGTGTAAACTCCTAACGGGGAAGTGTCATTCTTTGACTGTGATTATCTGTTGTTATTTATTATTGTTGACTTTACTCAACTCTTACTCCATTTGATAAAATAGATAAACTACCATTTCTACACAACTGGATGAGTTGACATTCAGAAATGAAAATTCTTTTGAAACTATTTGATTTATAGTGTTACCTTAAAGCAGCAATAAGGAGTTATGTTCCAAAACTAGCAAGCTAACTACCTAAAAGGCTTTTAAAAAACCTTGTAAACACCACCAACAGCCCAGTTGACACTGATAGAAGCTTGCCAACACACTGGTGTCCTTTGGCAGTATAGCTGGCAATGCCATGGTGTGAAAGCTTTTCTTCCATTTTTGCAGGGTGTTCCAGCCCGGAACACAGAACTACATAGTGCATATCCTGGATGGCAAGAGGGAAAGACACAGATGTTTATCTGTCCTTCACATGACCGTATGCTATCAAAATGAATTTGAGGATGGTACCAAAACTAGTTGCCTATGAAACCATACCTCAAAAAGTGTCAAAAGGTTGCAAAATGTTACTTTAATAGTCTACATAGGAACATGACTGAACAGTATGTGTAGTCAAGTTATAAATAAGAAGCTTATTTTTTTGTTGCTGTTAGATTTGTATGTTTGTTTATGTTGCTTGTGTTGAACTGAAATCTTTTTCAGTTGAGCGCTTCCAGCATTTACGAAATGAACTGCTTTTGTTGGAGCATATGCAGTTATGTAATAGGAGTTCAAGTATGGACTCGCACTAAAAGTTTAAATGCAAATAATGTTTCAGTCTTCTCCAGGTAAATAATCATTAAAAGACACTTTCTTACAACAACTCCTGTCTTCAAGGCATAGAAAAATTCCGTATAGCTCTAAGCAAATTTTTTTGCTGAGATTATACCGAAGTGAGTTTGGGTCGGGTCATACCAGTCTAATCGAAAATATGGTTGCAGCCAAAACGTCTTGATTTGCATTGGCATCTAGACACCTCCAGAAGTGGGTGTAACCCTTGGTGACCTTCTTCCCCTTTTCTATTGGGGCTGAGGAATGATGTCAACGTTAACGTCATTGTAGGTAATGCGTGATTTCCACTTCCATCCTATACAGAACTTCTGCAATGCACGCTCTTTTACGCATGGATAATATCGAGACAGATATAGACTATGCAATTTATTAGCCTACTGAGATTCTACTATGGGAAGTCCATTGAAGAACTGAATTCGATGAGACCTAAGTCAGTCTACGTTTGCTGCCACCGATCGCGGCGTTTCCCACGCAGCTTTTTGTAATTAATCGGACTTTTAAACGTTTTACTTATTTATAAATTGCTGAGATGCAGGTGACAGTCCTGGTACACTTTATGCTGGCTTTGGTCATGCTCTTTACGTGGGGAGTATCAGAAGCCAAGCAAGACGAACTTCGGTGCTTCCATGCTCAGTCCATAGGTAGAGGCACCCTAGTAAGTTTTCTTCTTGGGGAAAATGGGACTCGTTCAAAGTCTTTTGTGTTGTATTCAAGCATCTGGAATGAAGACCGTCAGCTTGTATACTGCAATACAAATGAAGACGATGTGATCGTAGGACATTATCTCTCCTTGTGCGATAGAACGCACTACCCGCATGTTGTTGACATTTCTTCAATCCGTTATAATCTAAGTGTAGTATTGGTACCGCACAGTCCTTGTTATGGACATGACATTTCATTTCCAGAGGTGAATGACTCGCAAGGAGGACAATTCATTAAAATGGGAAGGCAGACCTCAGAAACCAGCAGGCGGACAAAACGTGCCGTGATATTTCCAGGGACACTGTGGTGCGGCACTGGCAGCAAAGCCCTCGACTATCAACAGCTTGGTAAGTAAAATCGTGTGAACACACAGCGATTCACAGACAGTAGGAAGGTGATTTGAAAAGCAAATTATACCAAGGAATTAGGACGTGTTGAAGGAAAACTTTAATGATGGGACCTGGACACGTTTCAAGGCGCCAAATATATTCATAACTGTAAGGCTACCCGTCACTCTATGTGTCACGATTTTGAAGAGCGCCACAATTAAATAAACTTTACTTTGTATTCCACGTGTGATCACTGCATGACTGGACTGGAAGAAGCTTTGGGGTATGAATGTCGCAGTTGACAAGCATTTTGGGTTAGGACATATCATGCAGCTCGCAAAGCAAACATGCACCGCAATTTTTCCAACGTTCCGCAATGACAGTTGGTTTTCAGCTGTGGGCTATGCTGTGAAGATGAAACCGCGCATGAAGGATTGGGGGGAGGGTCAGAAGGCTATATCAATAGTTCGTGTTGTTGGACTTAATTGTTAATTCAGTTCTGAAAAACTTGTAGAATGTTACTTGAGTAAGGGATTTTCATGTACCCCAGTATTCCCTGATTTACTGACAGATCTGTCTGTGCCTGAATTTCTGTGGATATGCACCTTAAAATACACTTCATTTACACCCAGTAAGATGATTAATTGCTGTCTGTCTAAGCCTGTTGGTGATTCCCTCTCAGGCATGTTTGAGCTCACGGACAGGTGCTGCCGTGAGCACGACCACTGCTCCAGTGTCATCCATGCCTTCACCGTGAACTTTGGAGTCTTCAACCACAACTTCTTCAGTGTCTCGCATTGTGACTGTGACCACAGGTGAGCGAGCACACCTGCCTCTGTCTTTGCCTGATCTCGGAAGGGGGTGAGGGGAGCAGGCCAAACATGTTTTACCACCGTTTGTGAACAATACAGGGGGTGGCAGACACATGGAATAACAAATCTATAGGCCTCTGTATGACCTCACAACACACAAACAAACACACACATACAGGTTTAGATAACCCCCCCCCCCCTCGGGCATTTACATTTTACATTCCACCCATGGCAACCATATTCATTACCCATTCTCGAATCCCATCGCCCCAGGGAAAAATCTAAAGTCGTAACTCTATCATTTCCTTCCTGCTGTTAACCTGCTCTCACTGTGGCTGGTGGGGTTCACACTCTCACGGTGCCGATAGAGATTGGCACAAACAGACTCATGGAACACATCCCAAGTAGGTGCGCCTGGAAAGGGGGTATTTACATTTATGGTATGACTTAAGAATTTTCAGTGCATTTGGCTTCATTTGAATATGTTGCCTGACAGAACTTGATCTTCCGTGGATGCTGAAGGGAAGCAATTATAAAGTCATCACTTATAGGTTTCAGGGTGTCTTTCATTTTTATGGCTGGAGGAATAGTTGCGTATTGTTTTTAAATGCATGCCTGCAGTAGACAGAAGTGTGTGGTAACAGATTCAGTGGCTTGCGACCGAAAAGTTTACCTTTGTTGAACGAAGCTTGCCAAATGAAACAAGACAAGACTCCTGTTTCCCTCCAGATTTCGTAAGTGTCTGATGGACGTGAATGATGCCATCTCCCACATGGTGGGGTACAGCTTCTTCAACATTGTCCAGGTGCCTTGTTTTGAGTTCACACAGAAGAGGCACTGCTCAAAGCTCAACTGGTGGGGAAGGTAAGTGAAACGCCTCTCGGCGCTACTGAAGATTTAGACACCGCCATCATGTTTAATTAGTACTGTGCGAAGACATCTTTCGTCAACTGATCAAACGGACCACCCACAACATCAAACATCTCAGCTATATGAATGGTGGATTTCTGTGAAGATTTTCTTCACTTGTCTTGTTACACTTACAGTTAATTCCAACGTGTCTGCATACTACTTGTAATTTAGACTTCAGCTCTTTCATCTCCTACAGTGGCACACAGACTGGTGGTGCATACCATATAAAGTAGGACAGTAATGTCTACATTTGAAAGTTCCAATACTGGTTCTGACTTGTCCAATATTTTGTGGGTTCCACTAAATCCCCCCCAAGCTGAGGCCCCTGTTGTGACTGCGTTGATTTATGGTCCCCACGGAAGCAAGTCTACGCCTATCTATTGAAGTTATAGTATCCCCGTAAAACACGCTCACGCAGAAGATGTTGTTGTGTTTGTTTGTTTGTTTGTTTTGTTTGCTCTAGTATACATCCGCTGGATGGGATAGCCTTTGTGGGTTCAGATAACACATCTCTTTTTTCTGTATATCAACAGATGCACAGAAATTGAGGTAGCCCCGTATGCTGTTCTCCAGACTCAAGGTCTATATAATGCTACCCACTTGACCTCTAGACCTAAGGGCACTGCTGCCACCTCAGCAAGTCACCCTGTGACTGTCCAAAAACCTTCCAGCCCATTTGGGAAAAAGGCTGTGCCTCCTCGGGATTGTGGTCGAGGAGAGTCAGTAAGCGGGGACACACTCCGGCCAAAGTCAAAGAAAGGAAGGAAATCTCAGTGCCAAAAAGCCAAGAAAGTGATTCCAAGTCAGTCAAATACAAAATCAGTTACTCCTCCACTGCGAAAGATTTCATTCCGAACAAAGGTAACTACATTTCCAACAGTGGGGGATGTAGCTAACACACAGAAGAACATATCTTTCTTTTTCAAGCCGCAAACCACATCACAACCATCAGCAATACCAGGCAAAAATATAACATGGCCTCAAATGACACCACCGGAGAAGCTAATAAATCTTTCTTCAGCACAGACACCTACAGTGTCAACAACACACAGTTTTCTCAACCAGACAACACCACCCAGTCTACAATCCTCTAACCGACCCACGCAAAAACAACAGCGCTGTGGACAGAGAAGTCTCCCCAGAGGAGACTCATTCTTTCCCAGTCATCCTGGGGGAGAGGCCTGCTTGGAAGCAGAATTACCCCCAGCAGAAGACACAGTGAAGGAGAGTGAACATCACAGAGACTTAATTCAAATTCCAGTCCCTCAGACATCAATGTCAGATAAAGCCACTACATCTCTGAATGAGGTTGTTGCACAGGCAAAAAATACAGCCTCAGTATTGACCTCAAATGACTCCTCAGTCAGGACAACAAAATCACCTCAGGGAAGACCTACATCGTCAATGCAGAAGTCTACTCCATCCACAGTGGTAGCATCTAGAGAGATTTCAACAGCCACTCGAAGTCCAGCAATCACTTCTCCAAATCAGACGACTGCGACCATACCAACACCAAGTGAGACAACGGCATCTTCAAAACAAAAGACCCAACCTATAACACAAAAGCCTGACGGTAGCTCCAGGCAAATCGCAGTGAGGATTTTGCCCCCAAAGAAGAGTAACTCTGCCTCTGCTGCAGCTAAAAAGTTGAATCCATCAGGTACATCTATAATTAAGATTTGCATGTTTCACTCTGTATTTACTAATGGGAAACGTTTTAACTGTCTAGACCCAGTCTAGTCTCGACATACGGTATTCATGAAAAGCTGTTGTGTTCACTTGGCACAACATGAGGAATAATGAGAGTAGCAACGTTGATGTGCCACAAGCATGCTATGCTGTAGTGGATCACTTGCATCAGCTCGGTGTCTGTCAGCTTAGAAACAGCTGACAGCTCGCCGGGTCCAAGAGGTGGTTCAGGGAGAGGCATCTCTACCGTTAGCTGCAGGAGGAATTCTTAGCCGCAGGGCACACATACCACAGGTAGTGTCTTAGCGTGGGGAAGCCAGGGGATTGGCTTCAACTATTTGACTTCAGGCCAGAGGATAATTTTTATACATGAAGGGACCTCAGTAAATCTCTTAAATCCCTTTGGAAATTTACTACAGGAGTTTAAATTGATTTGCTGCAAGCACAAGGATGGTGCAAGTAGACTACAGTGTTATTATCCAAAGCTACTGTCATTAGAATATTATCCATTATGGTCATTAGTGGCATACACATCTTTACTTCATTTATTAGGTATATAATAATTGTGTAATATTTATAACAGTTTTATTACATTTTAAAATGATTTAGGCACTGTCATGCCTAATAAGGAGCATTATTTGTAGGCTTACATTTCCTTCTGGTCAGGCAAAGCCTCAATCATTGTTTTATAAAATACAAAATGTTGTTCTCTGGTCTACTGTAGGTACTCATCTCTGCAGTCACCTCAAAGACTTGGATGACTGTACACATAAGATCCCACCTTTTGAGAGAAGATACGGCTATTACAACAACGAGTCAAAGAACATGTACCATTGTGACTGTACCCATAGGTAAGAGAAACACGGCTGACATGTAACAGTAACAGTGACCGTTTCACCAGTGTTCTTACCCCTTTCCCCTGTTCTTATTTTTGATTATCCCAAAGTAATTCGACAAGATAGCATATCACAAATGAATCTCTCTCCTTCTCCCTCCCTATCTCCTTCTCTCTCGTCTCTTTCCTGTTGACCACCTCCCTCCACCACTTTTTCTGTAGGCTCTCAGGTCACCTCAGACATCTAAAGGATGCCAAAACCATTCAGTCCATTTTACAAGCTCACGTGTCTTTGCTCTGTTTCGGATTGCAGAGTACCAAATATTGTAGTGAGAGTACCCGGTAAGAATGCCAAAAGTTGTTGATTGTGTTGGCTTCTCCATGTATTTGGGGGATGGGGTGGGGATGGGGGGTATTGTCTCTGTGTATGTGTGTGTGTGTGTGTTTTGGGTTATCACTGAGAACTTGCTTTTCTCTTTATTTCTTGGAGGTGTTTGGCTGTCGTTTTCCCTGCGACTGGATTACTCGTGGCTCTGAGGAAAATGGACTATGGAGGGGCAGTAATTAAACAACAACGTCGAAAGAGATTCAAAAGAAGAACTCCTATTCGATTGTTTAAACACTGTTTGAAGATGATGCAATCAAAATTAACGTAGTGTTTAATATTTCTAGGGAATTCATCCTTTTTATCTCTTATCTCTATCTATTTTTATTTAAATGGAGCCTAATAAATGAACTGTTTTGAAGTTTTCTTGCATAACAGTGTTTATTCTCATACTTAATAAAGTAATCTTACTTTAGTCATGAATTTACAGTCACAGTTATAGCCGTCTTCTTTTATTTAAATACAATTGTCGAGGATAAGATGGGACTCACTGTACAAGTCGATCAACTAGTTTGGGGTGGATCTCTCCCATGTGTAGGTATCAATGCTGTCCGCTTGGTGGTGCTAACAAACCGTATGTGTTCTGGGACGCTCAGTGAAATTGGGAGGTGGTGTAAAGTGGTTTGGGCTCTGCTTACGGGATGTTGCATTCGAGGAATTCCGCAAAAGCAACTTTATTTTATATATATAGTCATCCACGACAGAAAAAAAAATCGAAATTTATATTTAAGAATCAGGAATCATTTTTGGCCTGCTAATTTAGGAAAAACATCAGGAATCATGCACTGGTGTTCCCACATTAATGTAAATTATTTATCCAGTTGTTATTTCTATTGCTTAAAATAGTTGGAAAACGGGGGTTAAACGCCTTTATTTTAACAATGTGAAGGTAAGTCCACTTTTCACGTTTGATGTCCAATAATCGACTTTCATTGGTCCACTGTTGTAGCGTTTATCGTATAGCGCACGGCATGCCGGGAAAGACTTGGGCTAAGAAAAATGGCGTCTCACTGATAGCTGAAGAGCTTTCATTATCTGGGTGGTAAATGGAAAAACAAGAGTTGGACCACCGCTGAAGCTTATCACTTCAACTGATATCGTGCATTGACCCTGCCTAGAGTTGTACCTCAGCTATTTACGGAAGCCATTGATGATATTGTGGAAATACAACGAATTTGAGAAGAGTGTCACGCCCACCCAACCGAAAATACGGGAGAGAAAGCACTCTATCAGAAAAGCCATTAAGCCAACCTGCGGTGTCAAAGCAGAAGCTTGCTAGCTAGCTACCCAGCCAGCTCGTTAGCCGCAGCTACAAGCTGCACGGGCGTCGCTCAACTGACACTATTCGGTGGTGTTTCTTTTCGCTGACAACACAATGTCTGTAGCCGGGTAGAGCACTACGGTAATATTGGGTACTCGATTTTAATGTTCGACCACTCTATTATTTTTCCAAGGGGAGAGAGAGATGGGCTCAGGGGCCGTCGATTCGTCCCAATGGCTGTCAGTGAAGGAAGAGACTATTTTCCTTCACGATGGGCTCATTCGGGTGACAGACCTGGCCGAACTACCCAGTGAGATTGGGGTGTCGGAGCAGGGGGATACCGAACAAGAGGTGGGTCTCGGTAGCTAACGTAACCGTTATCCAGTGTGAATGAAGTTGTATGCATGCATGTTATGAATGTGTTGATCTCTCATGGTAGCCACTGTATCAGACATATCTTTATGTTAGCTACATCTACGGCGACTTGGCTTGAAGTGAGTGTAACGTTGTCATTGATATAACGTCACATTGATCTATCTAATGTTACAGTTGTTTACATTTTAGTCAACGACAGTTAACGACAGGAGTTAGCATTGGTTGGTTACAATGTAGCTAGCAGCAGATTCTTAAGATAGTTTTCTTTCATTCCTGATTAGAGACATGGCTTTCAATTGAGGCACATTTGTGATTGGTTGATTCGGGACACCTCAGAAACGTTAAATTAGCTGTCTTCACTTTGTGCGTAACAACTGGGCTCCCAAACGTCGGAATAACTTAGCTGCCAGCTAGCCAGCTGACATTATTCAGCAGGCTAATCATTAGCGTGGTGCTGTCAGATAGCGTTATCTCCCTTACCGTTATGTTGCTAGCTGTCCAGATAGGTAACTAACTGGACCCATGAAATGGACAGCTCACTAACATTAGTCTACCTTTTCTTTCATCTTATTCGCCTCAATGTATATCTTCACTCAATTCACATTCAATCTTTGAGTGAATATTAGTTATCGCTATCGCTAGCTTGCTCACGTTGCAAAGAAGTAAGTTATCTGAGTATTGTTATTAGCAGACACCCTACACACATATGTAACTGTAGCCTTGTGAAGTTGGGACAAGAACATACCATCTTCAATAACGTTCAGTCTTATAAGTGTATGGCATTGCGATTTTAAAGCTTTGCTAAAGACAAATGTGTGATGTGCGTTGACCTGCTTATTTTCTAGACTAAAATATCTGGAATATTCTGGATCTTTACAGCAGAGCCGACTACCTTATCCCCAAGCAGCTATAGCCTACTTTTAACTGCCCTAACACTAACGTTAAAACGGAATTATCCCATACCATCGAAACTTTAAGTTGGTTTGACAATTTATGATATTGGATACATTTTCTCACCTCATCCCTTTGCCCCACCTATGTCTGGTATTAATGCATTCGTGCATTAGTGGTTATTCAAAACAATCTTTTTAGTTAACCTCAGGAGACATATATCAGGAGGACCAGTCCCTCCTGATCTGGTCTGATGTGGACTCGCATGAAGCATACGGGTGTATAGACAGACAGGAGCTTGTGTTGCTCAGTGCCCCATTGTGTCCATGTTTGGCCTTTACCATCCATACAATAACCTACCATTGACCAGTAGCCATTATGATAAAGAGGCTGACTTTCCTCTCTTGTTTGTAGCCTGGTTATGTTTTTATGTAGTATAAAAAGGGAGTGTAGTGAGAAAGCTCTGGTCATGATGTTGACAGGTGGGTGATGTATCACAGGCCATTTTCTGTCTGGACTCAACATAAACAGCATCATAATCTTCTGTCTGTGTCAGCATTTAGTGCTTTCCCCAGCACTGTGCACTGTTCTGTAGCTTTCTGTTTTGTATCGCTCATCCTCAGTCAACACCAAGCCGTGCTGATATTGCATTGATTTCAGACGCGTGAATAGGGGCAGAGTTAATGCTATGTGAATAGCTATGCTGTGGGATAAAGCATATGCTTGCCTTGATGCTTGATTAATTAATCATGCAATATAGTCAACATAATGTAGTGCAGCAGAGATGCCCGGACAGATGAAGAGAAAACATTGATATTGCTCATGAAACACACCTTATGCCTCTGTAGTGTCTTCAGGGTGTCTTTAAACCGGGTAGGACCCAGGCAGAGTGATGAGAAATGCTGCGTAACCTCCTTGCAGTCGGGAACAGGGCAATCTGCAGTGATTTGCAACCTGAGACTGTGTGCTTCCAGAGTAGGACTGTAATACAACCAGAGCTTTGAAGTTGCATCCAGAGATTGTAGAGGAGAGAGGGGGGTCAAAAAAAGACAGAGCCAGAAATGGAGGGCAAACACAGGAGGTGAAGTGTGATGTGTCTAGTTTGGAGAAACGTAAGAAGTAAGCAAGAGGGATTTGTCTCCTCTTTTTTCCCCAAAAAAGATTAATGTTGGTCTTTCTTCAACCGTGTGGACCAGGTGTCCCCTTTCCACTGGTGCCTTATGTAATGTGACATTGGTATTGGCTACTGTGGATGATCCTCTGCCATCACCAGAGACCAACAGCAGACTACTCGTGACGTTCTGTCAATGAGATGTGATTTTTTTTCTAGCACGAATTGGTAATGCATCAGTGAGGTCATCCCATCTGTACGTGTGATGATTTTTATGGACTAGGGACAGGTTTTGTTTAAAAAAAAAAAATATCCCATCCTTCCCTGGTGATGCAGGGTTTCTGGTTATTTTTGTCTCCTGCCAGAAGTCCCCTTCCACTAGCTCCAGATTGGTAACGCAAGTGTATCTGGAGTGGAATCAATGCTGAACGCGCCAGCTAAATGGCATAATGGATTCCACCTCTCTAATTCAACAAGGCCTTCAGGCCTGGCTGTAATCGATACCCCAGAAATGTTACTTAGGCCCAGATGCTGAGCTGTCTGGTGCGCTCCACTGCCACTTATCATCTTGATTGGCTTACAGTAAAATATGATACAGGGAAAATCGTGTCCATGGGAGTAAAGCAGTGATTTAAATGTAATGGGCCTCACTGTCTTAATTTTGTATCCCTTGTCGATTTAGGCATTCTGTACTACTCATATCGAAAATGTCAACATTTTGAATTAGTCCAATATAAGAAACCACGGACTGCTGTTGTTTTCTGTAAGATGAGATATAGCCTAAGCCTTGCTGTGTTAGAAGCATAATGGATCCGGGGGCCGATATGTCTCAAGCATCTTGGCTAAATGGATACAGGGTGACTTGGCAAGTTAGCAAGAGATGTGATGACACAGACTGCAATATTTTGGCTAGAGAAAATTGTATCCACATTCAATATTCTTTTCTGGAGTTATCAGCAAAAATGATCTGCAGTTGTTTGATGTTTATTCTATGAACAGTAAACACATCTAGAAAAATAAACTGAGTCTGACATGTTGTCCAGGACATCTGTGGATAATGTTCTTTTTGACTAATAAAAGATGATTTTCCTATACATTGTGCTGGCTCTTGGTGAGTGATCAGAGTTCAGAGAGAGTTCCGTAGGAGACTGGTTATGGCCGGGGCCGGGGCCGGACTCATTGTTAGGCTTGAAATGAAGTGATGAAATCCAGACTGCTCTAGCATAGTACAGGAACCTTTTAAGAGCAGACAAGCAACAGACATTGTGAAATGTCAAAGTTGTGGTAGACTTCAAATACACACAGTAGCTGAGCTCTGCACAGGTGTGTGTGTGTGTGTGTGTGTGTGTGTGTGTGTGTGTCTGTGGCTGTACCTGACTAACGAAAGTGAAAACAGACTAAGCCAAATATCTACAATGTTAATACGTACACAGTATTGTTAACTTCACAGTGAAATGGTCCTCAGCAAATAGAGGATGTGGAGTTATAGCGTATGTGGAGCCACCAATAACACAACGTTGTCGCGCTAACAGCTGAAGCACTGTTTATGATGGTGTCGATTTAGGTTACATACTGTCATTTCTGTCATGTTAACTTGGCTAATGCTCTGTCAAGTATTAATCTATTAATCTGGTGTTACAATCAAACCAACAAGAGAGCATCTACACGAGCCCTTTTAAAATGGAAGAGGGATAGTTTTATCTCACACAGAAATCTACTGTTAGTGAATCTTTAAATTGTGAACATCAAAAGACCTTTAGCAGACAACAGTCTTCTGTGATGCAACACACAAGAGTTGCCACAGCACCTTAAATGAGAAACATTGATCAGACTTCCTGATAGAGCCTTTATGGAGTGGCTGTTGTGCCAGCCTGTTTCATTGTATAAGACTTACAACCTTAAAGGGCCTTGTCAGCTATCCACCAGATCTTATGGTATGCCTGTAACCACCATGAATGCTCCCTCCCATAGTGAGAAATGAAATATAGCCTAGGAGTCATTAGAAGAATACATTGGATGAAACTTTGTTCAGTTGGTCTAGGTACTGTAGTGACTTAAACCTCTAAAACAAAATCAAGTCTGTATTATAATGACCCACCACATTCCAACCCCAGTTCACAGATTTGGAACATCCATGGTGTAGAGTACAACCCAGAGTGATTTTAGCACTGTGTTCTCAATTACTGTATGGGTAGGCAAACCTGATATCAGACAGAACCAATTCTGACATAAGCCTACATGTTTTGTAGAAGATATATTTTGAGAGAGTAAAGAGAATGTGTAAAGGGAACAAACACTTATTACATTAAGGTCAATCATAATTACTTTGACAGAAGCCCTTTGACAGTTTAGAAGCTTCCTTTAATGTTTGATATTTACTCCCGCACACTTAACATACATTCAGTAGCTTTTGAACTGATTATGTGAAATTGTGTTTTCCACTGTCAGATCCTCACCTTTGAGACCAAGAATCCCGCGGAGCTCGCCGAGCGTCTGCGAGCCGTCTGCGGCAACCAGAGCAATGCCTACGCCCGGCTGCTGGAGTACCGGCTGAACGCGCTTCGCGGCCTCTGGGGGGCGCAGCGGCAGCTGGCCCTGGAGGAGCAGCAGGAGCGAGAGGGCGTGCCAGGCTCCTCGGGACCCGGCTCCATGGGCGTAGGCGCGGGGTCCGGGGCCGGCGGCGGCGGCGGCTCGTCCGGGTCGTCGGGATCAGACGAGGAGGCCCTGGCCACGCTGAAGCGGCAGGGCCTGCTGCACCACCACCACTCGCACGGCCACCACGGCCACCAGCAGTCCGGGCACCAGGGGGGCGGGCCGGAGCAGGCGCCCTTCACCTCGCGCGTGGGCCTGCTGCTGCTCTTCCCCCTGCTGCAGTCGCAGACGCGCAGCGACCCGGCGCTCTGCGGCGTCACCGCCGAGGTGCTGCTGACCTGCCTGCGCGACTGCCAGCCGCTCAGCCTGGGCAAGGAGCCCGCGGACTGCCTGAACGGCCTGGAGGGCCTGCTGTGCACCTGGCTGGAGGAGGGAGGGCCCGGGGCCGGGGTCTCCCGCCCGCTACACGGGAGACACAAGGAGAACGCCGCTGCCGCCCTGGTGGCGCTGGCTTGTGCCAGGTGAGAAAGAGGAAGGGATGCCGTCTTCTGACTCCATGATGACTTGGGTTGAGGTTGAAATTCTGCTCACGTTTTAGTTTAACGAGAATGAAGTATTTGTGTAGGTGTTTTTTGGTTGCTTGCTGGTGTCTCACAGATTGACGCGGTGTTCGAAAAAGTCAACAAAGTTACCTTAGAAAAGCTGATCTCCTTGCATCTGAATAATATTACAGCACAAAGATTTTCAACAAGAGGTCAAGTGTGTGTATCCTGGTGCAGTAAGCAGTGTTTTGTGATGGGCCTGAAGCCTGCCTCTGTCCCCTTGCATATCACACTGCAATGGAAGTGGGTGTTTTGAGGAAACGTCGTCCCAATTTAGATCTCTGGCCTGAAGGGCCGTAGGCCGAGTGTTTGGAGAGGGGATGAGGTCAGTCCTTTACCAAACAGAGTCGCTCCTGCCAAAGGCCTGGTTTGGTTTAACCGCTCTCTGTTACCCCTGATGATCGTTCATAATGGAGCCAGATCTCGGCTGCCGCCTCCTTAAATGACATCAACCAGCACCGTAATGGCAGACCTCACTGTTTGAAGGAGAGTAGAAATGTTGTCTGGGGTGAATTGGGTGATTGTGGAAAAGCATGGCTTCTAGTCCTGTTATGTGGCCCATACTGCATAAAATGCGAGCATATAAGGAAAGGGACAGTTATATTATCATATAGAGCAAAGCTCCGTAAAAGGCACAGGAAGATAAAGAAGGCTTGTGGTGTTGCTGTGACTCTTTAGGCGCTTATGTCTTGGGGACATTTGACTTAATTGGCGACTGCCAGAAGGCCCATTTTCTCCCTCTCTTGTTAGTCTTTCTCTTTATGTTATGGCAGGGACTCATTTTTCTCTCTCTTCTGTCAGTTACGGGTCTCTTGTCTTCTTTATGTGGTTCCCTTTGCTTTTTAAAGCCCACTGCTGGTGGTGACAAAGGAGCTTGAGTTGTCAAGAGCAGAGTGGTGGTTGTGGTGGCGGTGGTTGTGGTGGGGGCGGTGGTGATGGTGGTGATGGTGGTGGTGGTGGTGGTGGTGGCAGTGGCCTTCTGGGTCCTGCCGCTTTTGTGCGAGCGTCTCTTTGGCGCTTTGTGTGAGGGAAGCATCCAGCGCTCTGGCTTCTGCTGGGCTCTTTACGTCCCCGCAACCCCCACCCGACACACACACACACACACACACACACACACACACACACACTCTCACTCAACCCCCACCCGACACACAGGGGTCAGAGGGAGGCAGAGACTGGCCTTTCACAGAGGTGGCATGGGTGGGCGCTGTTTGTTTTGAGAATGGAGAGATTCTGACACGCTTTTTTTTTGGAAACTTCTATGTGCACCATTCATGTCTGCCAGTGTGTTTGTGTCTTTGTATTGGGTTATGTGTGTGTGTTTTGTGGGGGCTGGTGTTTAGTCTGTGACATTGACTCCCAAAACAGTCACGGCCCCTCCACGCAAACTCAAAATGGAGATGTCATGAGTGATACACACATGCGGGGGTTAAATGTCACATTATCTGGTCCTGTCTCATTTTGATGATGTCAGCAGTGGGGAAGACAGAGCATTTATCAGGCGTTTGTGTGTGGTCTAGAAAGGTCTGACTCAGCTATGACCTCAGCCCCTGTCACGTACCTGTCCACACTGACTCACTGTGCTAATGGATTGCAACACACCCCTAAAAACTCATGTCCGTTCCTCGTGATATCATCCACCTAAAATAATTCCTGGTCTTTTTCTTTGTGTGCGTGCGTGTGTGTGCGCGTGTATGTGTGCATTTGTGTGTGTGTGTGTGTGTGCGTGTCTGCATGTGCTTGTGTGCGTGTGCGTGTGCGTGTGTGTGTGTGTGTGTGTGCGTGTGCGTGTGCGTGCTTGTGTGTGTGTGTGTGTGTGTGTGTGTGTGCGTGTGCGTGTGCGTGTGCGTGTGCGTGTGCGTGTGCGTGTGCGTGTGCGTGTGCGTGTGCGTGTGCGTGTGCGTGTGTGTACATGGGCCTTTATCTTCCCCAGGGGTTCCTTGAAGACGTTCATCCACACAGTGCACCTGCTGCAGAAGCAGACAGACCTGGGCCAGCTGCCTGTGGCTGACGTGTTGTACAGGTGAGAGCCCCGGCACCCCACAAAGCACCTGCACCGCACAGCACCTGCACCGCACGCTTAATGCCATCCGGGCCGTCCACAGCCAGGAGGCGGCTCTTAAGCCCCACTCTACACTATTCATGGAACATTTTGGGTACATTTTGAGCTGGTTGCAAGTAAAAAAATAAATAAATAATTTTTTTTTTTTTTTTTAAAACAACGTAATCTTTTTACACACTGCGCTTGTTTTTCACCCTAAGCTGTATAACTGGGCTCGCTCATACTATTTTTGTTCTACTTTGTGGCACAGTTCTGTTGTATGGTGTCGAGGAAATGCGGAATTAGGCTGAATATATCTCACCAGAGATGAGAGACTCTTGCTTCCTACAAACAAAAATAAAGATCTATACATTAACACAAATCATGACCGAAACATCACATTTCTTAGTAACTTCCAAAGCGAATCCCTCAATGAAGTGGCTATGGTGTTACTTTAACTGACTTTCTTTTGGTTTCCTACACATGATGAGCAGCAACATCATTTTGTGGCAGCGGGGCTTAACCAGCTTAGCGGCGTGTTCAGAGTTTGAGCTAATTCACCCTCAAGCTAATTTGCTGCTGACCTTTTCAGGCTCAAACATTGGGCTAAACAGTTGAACGGGACACGGCATGGAGAATAAAAAAAAAAACCTGTCTCGCATATCCTTGGAATCCTAAACTAGCAAAGACATCTCAACCATCATTGACTTTTTTTCCAATATAGTTCGATGGCTCCATTTTTCTCTGTAGCCTAGGAGTTTTCTGTCTTACTCTGCTCTTCCTCTTTAATTGTATGCACAACTCTCATCAAACGCGGGCAGTCTTACTCTGAAACGTTTTCAGCTGTCAGAGCCCTGAGGTATGCGTGGACGGACGGGCATGGCTGTGAGAGCCCTGAGGTATGCGTGGACGGACGGGCATGGATGACGGGCATCACTTCATGTTGCCCGAGTACACAGTGACAGCCACTGACCTACGCAATGTGCCAATAAATAACTATATCTATAATACTATATCTATAATCTAATACAAATATCTATAAATAACTAAACTCTTCACCGGACTGTTCAACTGCTTCGTATAGCTGTTTTTCTTTTTTTCTTTTCTCTTTTTTTTTTTTAATTCACCAGTCTGCTGTATTGCTATTACCTCCGCGTCTCCAAACACGCAGAGTGTTGGCGGCCCTGAGCTTCCCAAGCAATCACTGTGAAAGTGTAGTCAGCCTCCTGCACTGTGTGTCACACTCCTGACACATGGACATCTGTGAATAGGTGTCACTGTAATTCAATGGTGAATGGACTGCATTTAGATAGCGCTTTTCTACTCACAGAGCACTCAAAAGTGCTTTTCAGGTTAATGCCTCAGACATCTACCCATTCACACACCGATGGCGGAGGCTACTATCTGAGGTGCCAACCTGCACATCGGGAGCGGTTTAGGCCCCCCTCAAAGCACTCTGGGCCATATTTACAAATAGTGTGTAGCCTGCGTTTTTCTGTTCAACATATAAGCCTTAAACACATGTCAGTGTGACATAGCACTGTACTTAATTCCACTCGCAAGTGTTTAAGGCTAAACAGCAATGATGATTCGAAATGCAGTACAGTGATCACCTGTTTAGCTGTCCACCTCCTAACTTGACTAATCGCACGACGCTCCGTGTTTAAAGTGGATCCCCTGCTGCATGGGCCCTATGACATACAGAATCTACCAATCACCAAACCACCTCCGAGCGGATTGCTCTTATTGGAGAATAGTCTGAATCCCAGTCAGCGGTGATGATCTTCGATCTCCTCTTGAGCAAACTCGAGTTTTCGCAATGCATCCATTTTTGCCAACTGCCCAGACAACATGCATTAGACGCCCATTACAGGACGTCTAAACTTTTCCATTATAATTTAGTCACAGGTTAACATTTAAAGGTACAGTGTATAGTTTTTAGTGGCATCTATTAGGAGCAATGGAATATAATATACATAATTATATATCTACATAGGGAGCGGGTCCTCTTCCACGGAGTCCGCCATGTTCGTACAGTAGGTGAGAACGGACAAACCAAAACACTGGTTCGAGAAAGGACTTTTCGCGTTGTTATGGCCTTTGACAGCCACCGTAGGTACTCGCGTATGCTTATAAAGAGAAAGGTATTCAACTGGCAACCTCACCACTAGATGCCACTAAAAACTTCACACTGGACCTTTAAACACCTCTTGAATAATCACTCTTCGTAATTTTGGGCTTCATTTGAATCGCCTGATCAGCCAATGCGTCACAGAGGAAAAACAACCTTTGTAAAACTGGCTCCTGTGTCTGTCTGTATTGTTCTCTTCTCTCTCCCACTCGCTCTCTCTCTCCTCCTTTCTCACAGGCTTCTGCTTCTGGAGGGGGGGCCGGGATCTCCATCATGTTTATTAGGGGGGAAGCACAGTGTCTCCTGGGGCTTTGAGGACATGCTGCCGACCCCAGACAGCAGTGCAGCTGGAGCTGAGAGCAAAGGTGTGTGTGTGTGTGTGTGTGTGTGTGTGTGTGTGTGTGTGTGTGTGTGTGTGTGTGTGTGTGTGTGTGTGTGTGTGTGTGTGTGTGTGTGTGTGTGTGTGTGTGTGTGTGTGTGTGTGTGTGTGTGTATATGTATATGTATATGTATATATATATATATATATATATATATATATATATATATATATGTGTGTGGGAGGGAGGGGGGGTCTGTCCATCCTTGGCCATGTGTAAGCATGTTTTTATGCATGTCTGTGTGTTTATATGTGTGGTAGGTGACAGGAAAGCGTTTTATAGCGTGCTTGTTTGTGTGTGTGTGTGTGTGTGTGTGCGTGCCCCATTGGGCGTGCGTGGTATGCCATGACTAAGCTCTTTGTCTTGAGCATGGTGGTGTCGGTATACTGGACCCGATCCACTGGCCTTTTTAAATTCAGCGCCAGCACCCCACCCGCCCGCCCGCCCACCCACCCCCTCCTTCTGCGACGCTATCACTTATTCATACCCATCCGTATATTATTCATTTCAGTGTATCAGGGGACCCCCCTGGCATGATGCAGTTTAGGCTCATTTGGGACTTTTAAAGAGCAGTGTTCTCCTTCGTCAAGCTGATAGTTAGCTATGCTTTTGCATTCTGATGTGCACAGTTTGGTGCTGAGTGATGGATGAGCTGACCTTGGGCACTCCTGTAAGCCGATATACCAACCCCCCCCCCCCCCCCCCCCCCACACACACACACACACACACAAACACACACACACACACACACAGCCACCCCTTCGGCTCACAAGTCGCTGATAAGGGACGCAACCTGCCCACCCCTGTACAGACCACAAGCCCTTCCGTGCAGACCTGCAAAGCTGCTCTCACTCATGCAGCTGAAAGGGCTTGGGAGGGGTTGCAATCCTACAGGCAGGAGAAGAAGAAATGCCTACAATCCCGATGTGTATGCCTACTTGAGCTCTGCCTGCTCTATACCCCAGTGTTGCCATACTTACACCACAGATTTGAGCACAGGACACAGCAGAAGCCGTTATCATCTTCATGCCTGGTTCCTTACTGAGTCACCGTAGGTAGGAAGAGAGCATCACAGTCGATGAAGATGTAGACCGGCGGAGAGAGAGTCTGGTCCGGGGGCGAGGCTGTGGCGCCAGAGCGCTCTCCTGATCCTTGGGAAGTCTAGCGTCCCTGAATGAATCACAGGCCTTGCGTTCTCGGCCCACACCGCCGGTTATGAATCAAAGCCAATAACCTATTTGTGTGTTAACCTACAGCCGCGGACGAGCTTTGATTCGTTTTTTTTTTACGGCTGAATTCCATTAGGATCTGCTGGTGTTTTGCTGGTGAGATTTCCTCAAAATGAAAATTTCCAATTTTGGCTGCAGAAGTGTGAGTGTGTGTTTGTTTGTTTGTTTGTTTGCTTGTTTGTTTGTTTGTACCTGCTGCATGGTGTAGTGAAGGGGATCATGCCAGTGTGGGGAACAAGCGCTAGACTACAGCTGTCGACATACTGAGTCATGCACCGTCTCTCTCTCTCTCTCTCTCTCTCTTTCATTCTCTCTCTCTCTCTCTTTCATTCTCTCTCTCTCTCTCTCTCTCTCTCTTTCATTCTCTCTCTCTCTCTCTCGCTTTCTTTCTCTCTCTCTCTCTCTCTCTCTCCTTTTCTCTTTCTCTCTCTCTCTCTCTCTCTCTCTCCTTTTCTCTCTCTCTCTCCTTCTCTCTCTCATTCTCTCACGGGATATTTAAGAAATGACTGGATTCATTCCTTTCTTTTTCACTCCCTCTATTCTCTGTCTGTTCTGTCTGTCTCATCTTTTTCCTCACGTGTTCCATATCTCTTGCACTCTCTGACTCCCTCTCTCGTGTTGTTTTTCTCTCTCTCTCTCTCTCTCTCTCTCTCTCTCTCTCTCTCTCCCCCTGCTGCAGACACAGACCTGGGCCGTTGTTTGGCTACTGACGGGCTCTATCTCTACACCACCAACTCCTTTGGGAGAGGCCTTAGCAAGCTCGGCTCCGGCCTGCATGGGACACTGAGGTAACGTGAGCCTTCTGCTAAAAATACACACACACACACACACACACATTCAGCTCACAAGCATTCAGCTCACGAACAAATTCCCTGCAGACATTATAGACATTTACCCATATATACGTATATCCTGGTGAACAAAAAAAACCTTAGACACCATTAGCTCCAAAATATTAAATATATATTTAGGAGCCAAATTAAAGTTTTCTGGTAGCCGGGGGAAAAGTAGCCTAGACTTAGTGGTTTACTTCTAGATGGCATGGGTGACCTGCTGCCCAGCTTCACCCATGCAGTCATCACTGAAATATTTAACAAACAATCATGCTCACTGAAAACAACAACAAGTGCCAGTATCAATATAACGTTGTATTACACTTACACATAAGTGCCATCAGGCAAGTCACCCGAGTATTTGTCTTTGGGTGTTTTTGTTTTTTTGTTTTTTGCTGTTTTGCACAACTGGATAAGTGCTAATGTTGAACCCTGTCCCATCATGGCGTTAGTATATCAGCTGGCTGAAGGAAATGTGTTCACCTGGGAATTGACACTGACGACTGATAGGGAAGGTCAAATGGTGACAAAATAAAAAATCTAGGAGCATTGGGGACCATTTTAGTGGCCCTCTGGAGCCCTGTGTGTACACATAATGCTGTATGTAATATGTATCCACACACAGACATATGCCATATCTCACCATATCATACCACACAAGGTAACCTTCACCTCAACTATCGACATACTCCCCCCCCCCCCAACCATAGCCCCCATCTTCATATAAGACACTGTATGCATACACACAACACATGCTCATGTCCATACGCACAAGCCACATGTGTATCCACACTCACTAATGGTATGTTATACGGTAGACAAGCACACACTGTCTGAATGTCCATTGTTCTCTCTCTCTGTCTCTCTGTCTCTGTCTCTCTCTCTCTCTCTTTCTTTCTCTCTCTCTCTCTCTCTCTCTTTCTTTCTCTCTCTCTCTCTCTCTCTCTTTCTTTCTTTCTTTCTTTCTTTCTCTCTCTCTCTCTCTCTCTCTCTCTCTCTCTCTCTCTCTCTCTCTCTCTCTCTCTCTCTCTCTCTCTCTCTCTCAGGGGCTTTGTGTATTGTCGTAATGAGGAGCTGGAGGCTGGCTGGGTGGTCTACAGCAGTGGCCGGCTGCTCCATCGCCCCGCCTCCTTTGATGCCAAAACACACCAACTCTGCCAAGTCATTGACCCCTACACACTACAGGTAACACACTCAAAACACACACACACACACACACACACACACACACACACACACACACACACACTACAGGTAACACACACACACACACACACACACACACACCAAAACACATGCACAAAAACCCTGCCTGAATTTTGTGCAAACCCCCTTTACTCTCGACACTCATACTTACAACTGAACCATTTTGCTGTACAGACAGACACACTGTCTGAGAGCGAGCTAAGTTACCAACCCCTACATCGTCCATGTGCCAAACACACTCATATCCCGAGGCCCATAGTTCTCACACACACACACTAGTGCTGCTAAGTCTTTGACCTTTTCACCCTGCTCGTGTGAACATCAGCACTATGTTTCACACAGGGGTGCTAACATGGCAGCTAGCCCACAGAGTCAGTGTGGATGAGAACATGGACAGGGTGTCTGTCACTCGAGCCTCGGGGATGTAGGGCAGTCTTCTGGTCTTATCTTCTCGCTTTTAATGAGGTTGATTTGACATTTTGGAAACACTTTTCATAGCATCTTATCTCCCATCCTCGAAAATCAATCCCTTTAGTTCAGTGGTTCAGGAATAAAATTAACTTCTTTTTATTCCTGTTTGTAACTTTTGATTCATTGTCAAGTCATTGCCTTATCTGCTTGAGAAGTTTTAGTCAGGCTTAATGCCTTGCGGTATTTGTTATCGATTAAAGGTGCAGTCCGCGATTCTAAACACAGTGGCTCAGACCACGCCATAATCAATCAACACAGTGCCTCAGAAGCACAAAACTGTGTGCTCTAACTTTGTTTTTTTATCCTTTTTTATCAGGAAGTTATCACAGAGATCTTAAATATCTATGTTTTAGCAGTAATTAGCTATAATTTGTTTATTTTTTGGATTTAGTTTTTATACCTTAATGTGTCTCTGATGCGTTGAATTTTGGCCAGACCTTGTGTACATTTGTAGATGCAGGCTTTGACACGACTAATGATCTGTGGTGATCTTCTGTTGACGCCCTCTGTGCCCGCTCCCTCTCTCTCTCCCCCCCCCCCCCCAGGTGGTGCAGATGATGGCAATGCCAGCCCACCACTTCCCCGTGGGCAGCAGCCTGACCTCCCTGCACCTGTGCTCCGACGGCACCTACCTCTACTGGGTCTGGTCCCCCGTCAGCCTCAACGAGAAAACCCAGAAGGGCCACTCCGTCTTCATGGACGTCTTCCAGCTCTCAGTAAGACCACCCTACAGACTAACGACAAGCTCTCACTCGTGTCTCAGAAGATAATTATGTACGTTTCTGATATACGCACAGATTGTGTGTGTTATTGCAGGATATTGCATTGGCGTGAGATTGACGAAGACCCAATCAAAACAATGAAAACGTTCCATTTCAGTGCAACTCTCTTTCTATACGGCTCTGACCATAGCTCTCTGCTGCGTGCATTCAAATGCAAAGGCAGATCATTATTATCTATGTAAACTATAGGTTGAGTTCATGGTGCACTTGCACCTTTGCTGAACGGAGGGTTGCTGTGTGTCTTGAGACACAATTATAAACCCAAGGCCCATGCAAGCATTTTTACCACAAGGCGAACCTGAGGCTGTCCCCGCACCTTGTCCAACTGGAGAGTAGTGACACGCCATCCGCAGGTTGAAGCATTCAGGTCCATGTAGCTTGCATAGAGTAAGAAGAATCACGGTCCATGGATGCTGCGACACAATCACACTTTGCAGTTTCTGGACAAAAACGCGTATCTGGTTTTAAAATGGATCCCACAGACGCCTCTCTCACACCTCATACATGTCTCTTTATTTCAATCAATAATGACAGTTTTTACATGAAGATTGTACATGAAGATTGTGTGTGTTAGGAAAGTGAAAATGCAGCCTTGAACTTTATTAGCCCCCAAATAAGCGTGAGGTTTGCTCAAACGGTGTAACTGGTAACAGTGTAAGCTCGTTATTGAGTCTGATGTGCGATTTAAAACGCGCCTCACGTGTCTCTGACCCCTTCTGTCTGTCTGTCTGTCCGTCCCCCCCCTCCCCCCTCCCCTCAGACGCAGTCGGGGCTGTGCGTGGCGGACGTGCTCCAGGAGCGAGTCATCCTGTCGCGGAAGGAGGGCGAGTCGTCCAAGTGTCTGAACGAGCTGCTGCTCAGCCGAATGTCTCGCTTCCGCGCCTCCCACTCGGCCACGCTCGCCGCCCTCACCGGCTCGGCCATCACCAACACCGTCAAGGAGGAGCAGTCAGGTGACCAGCTGCAATCATACTGATGAGGGTGCTGCTGCTGCTGCTGCTGCTGCTGCTGATGTTGTTTAAGATAATGGTGGTAGTGATGATGATGATGATGATGATGGTTATGATGAGCAAGACTGCATTTTGGAATGGGGTCTGCATCTCTTGAGGATAGAGGACAGTCAGTTTTCATTGGTTGTGGCGTTCGTCTATGACTGGCATGATTTTTACTTCTTCTCTCTCCTCTCTTTCTGTCTTTCTATCTCGCTTCTATGTCCAATTCCCCCACGTTCTCTGGTCCCAGTGGTGAACACCAGCTGTGGACTCCCCCTGAAGACCCTGAGGAAGACGCCCATGTATGTGTGCGGCACTTACCTGGTGATGGTGGCACCGCCGCCGGGCGTAGCGGGCAGCTCAGCCACGCGCTCCCTGTTCGGAGGCACCAGCGGCCTCTCGTCCCTCAAGAGTAAGATGACGACATTTTCATGAAGCTCTGCCATTTGCTCTTTGGGTGTATTGCATTTTTTGTTATATGTTGCTTAGTGTCAAATAAAAGAAAAGGGAAGATAAAAACAAAATGTTCCATTTAGAGATGTCACTGTTTGTTTTTCATACAAAGGAGAGAAGTCTGGATATTTCTTATGGAACTTTGGTGAAATGAATTGACCTAGATAATCAGACCTAGATCACTCCGTCCTCAACCAAAGAATATTCTCAGTTTTTCTATGCCCGTTCACTGTAATGGCCAAGGCTTTAGCATCTCAGTTTCTCTCCAGCTCATTGTATCTCTCTTTCACACTTAGTCATATTTACCGTCATCTGTCTCCTCCTCCCTCTCCTCCGTCCAGTCTTGGCCTCCAGTTTGGTGTTTAATCTGGCCGATGGTCAGTTTCTCAGCCGCGTGGACCTGATCGATGCGCCGGGCAGCTCTCTGGGCCGAGGAGCCCAGGTTGGGGGACTGGGTAAGGGCACACCTTCACCCTGGTGGAAGTGTCTAGACCTAGCAGGAATGAGACTCTTGTGTGTTGTGTGTGTGAAATGATTAAAGCATAATGTGCGATTTCTATATAATATGCTTCTGACCAGACCCATGTTGAATGGTAATTAGAAGTGTCTCTCTTGTAATTAGTTTCCACACCTCAGCTGTTATAAGTAATGAAAGCGTGCTTCATTAATTGCAAATGTGTTCCACTTCATCACCTTTGACTGAGGGGATATTGCAAACGCTTTTGTTTCATAGAGCAGTAGGCAGCAGATGATTAGGCTGTAGCTTAAGTGCTGCTCCTCCAACTGTGTTTCAGGGGCCTGCTACGACGCCCTAAACAACCTGATCTGGACCTGCTCCAGCGACTACATGGACCAGTGGTGTAACCCTGGCAACCAGGCCTTCCATCACGTGTGCCAACGTCTGGGTGTCAGCCACCTCATCAGAGAGCCCACAGGTTAGACAGAGGCAAAAGCCATGTCTCTTTCATTCTCTTCAATTCATGCCTTTTTTCACCCTCTCTCTCTCTCTTCATCCGTCGCCACCCGTTATGGCTGTCCTCAGTCTCATGCCACTGTTTAGTGTCCTCTATGTCTTAAGTTTTAATGTCCCCAAATAACGTCAGCGTGTACACAGATAATAATCATCATTACAGTCATTCAGTATACAGTGTCCTAGAGGGCTGTGTCACCTTTCACGATGGCAACACAAGGTCAAACATACCCATTTCCATGCCAGAGCCATTGTGTTGCTGGAAGCCCCATGGCCATCTTTTCTACATATGAGAAGCGGAGCCGTGGGGCGCGTGAAGATAAAATTACAGGGCCATTCTACATCTGGCACTAATTATATAATGACTGTCTTCACTAGTAATGAACCAAAGTAATAACTGCGTTTGTTTCAGCGAGGGGCAGGGCGTTTGTTGTTGTTGACTATTATTTGTTTGTTGTGACGTACCCTTTAAAGGCGCAGTCCGCAATTCGAATCCAATAGATTTGTTTTTGGTCAAATTCTGCAAATTTCTCCTCACGTTCCTCTAGCTCTCCGTTCTGTTGGTGCCTTCAAAAATCTCTGCTGTTTGTACATGGGGAAACAGAGCTCGGACCGAGCCATACACTATACTAGCCAATCAACACGTTGCCTCGGGAGCACAGAACGGAGGGGTGTAACTTGATTGGCCTTTGATTGGCCGACAGATCAACAACCTCTCGCCAGAATCAAAGACCTCGCCTTTAACTGTTTCCTCCCCCTTTCCCTTTTGTCTGGGCGTAGACGAGATGGTGGACACGGGCGCTGTGATCAACCAGCTGCTGCACCACGTGGGCGCCATGTGCATCCACCAGCTCAACCTGCTGGCGGCCAGCAGCCAGTCGCTACCCATGGGGCCCTTCCTGGGCAAGCAGCACCCCATGGAGGCGCGCCACTTCAGCAGCATCTGCGACATCATGGAGAAGGCCATGGTGAACGGGGACACCTGCATCATCCGCTGCATCCTGGTCGTCTTTCAGGTGAGCAGAAGACTGCATTGAAGCATAACCATTCATTGAATGTTTGTATGTTTACATATTTTCAGTGCACTATGCTTCAGATCCGATCAGAAGCAGAATCACTAAACTGGTAACATTCTTGAGGTGCCATTGCCACTGTGGTGACTAGGGGCTCTCCACTGAAAGACATGCTCCATTTCCATGTTCCCAATGGCTTTTTCCTCATAGCTTAACCATTAACCCCCGTCTCCCTGTCCCGGTTCTAGGTGGTGTTTCGGTTCTTTAACCCACAGTCGGAGCAGAACCGGGAGAGTGTGCGGCGTGCCGGGCTGCTCCTGTGGCAGCTGCTCATGGCTCCGGTGGATCAGATCGGGGCGGAGATCCAGAGAGAAGTCTGCCTAGCCATCAGGTACACTCACCCATCTTTCCAGAAACCTTTTGTGTCCCTCGCGTTAGTGGGGTAGTTAACGAGGAATTAGTCATCGCAAAATCTCACTGGAGTACAAACTGCATGATGGACAAAGTGATCAGTCGGACCTGAGGCCGACTAGTGACTCTTTCTTACTTAAAGTGCATTAAATGTGCAAAGACAAGGGAGTGAATGTGCAAATGCTGACGGCTTTAGCCTTGCAGGCAGTTTTAACGAGTGGTCTCAGCGGCCTGTTCTCCGCTATCTTCGAGGTTTGTCAGACAGAAAGTGGCCTGTCGTTGTGGAGCTCTGTAGGAATCATATCGCTGTCAGCTCCTTTCATCTCCTGCTGAGGACGTATTGAACCGCTTTTGAGAGAAAAACTGCCGGGGACTCAGTGAATGACCCACAGTTTCTTTGTTTGTGGAGCACGCAGGGTTTGCCGAGCACGCAGGGTATACAGTTCAATGAAGACAAATGGTTATCGAGTGTTGCTATGTGTGTTTTGTTGTGAGCATTCTCAGTCTCTCGCCTTGGCTTTACTTCAGGGGTGAAAAATATTGCTTGGTATTAGTCACCCGCGAAGCCTGACTACGTAGGAGACATTCTAAAGTCGTGTTGCTTATTAGTGGAGAGAGTCAAGTTGCAAAATTGAATTAAGGTGTTTGTGGCTTGTTGTAGCACTGTTGTCTTTAAACAGTAGACGGTACTGTGAATACAAATGTGTGTGATTATGTAACCTTTACGGTGTCTGTGCCTCCATTACCTTTGTGTTTCTGCTACCGTTTGGCAAGTTATGTCTGCGTTAAAATGTTTACTCTTT
This sequence comes from Clupea harengus, assembly GCF_900700415.2. Classification (NCBI taxonomy): domain Eukaryota; kingdom Metazoa; phylum Chordata; class Actinopteri; order Clupeiformes; family Clupeidae; genus Clupea; species Clupea harengus. Next base: position 4,409,831 of record NC_045169.1, read on the forward strand.
GGTTGAGTTCATTATTGGGGCAACGCGTTATTGAAAGAAAAACCTATTACGGCGAAATTATTTTTGTAGTTTAAAGTATCTCATTGGTCATTATACAACTTGCATGCAGCAGCATCCAGGATGCTCCAGTTCAATTCAATTCAAACAAGCACAGCAAACTGTACCTCCGTGTTTATAATGGCAAAGCTCAGTGAAAAGGGCAGGACCATTGTGCTATGGTGAAGAGGGGGGGAACGTGAGCTTGAGCGCAGTACTATGAATTTAATTCAGTTTAATAGCATTTAGCAGGTTGGAAATTGTATTATACCAGAATTTTCAACAATTTGGAATTGGTTTGATTAGGTTTTGTTGTTTTGCTAACTGGTTTACTTTGGTAGTAATGAGTTCCTCTGTGGTTCTCTGAAATTGGGATTGAATGGTTTTTACTTTGTTTAGTTCTTGAGTAACATGTTGTCTCTGCACTGTATGTGTATTTTGCAGCATTCACAAAAATGAAAGGAGAAATAAAGAATCCATAAGATTTTCTAAGACCATATATTCTAATACCAGAAGTTTCATCCAGTACAAAGGGAATGTGCTAAATGCTCAGAAACACTCAACTTGAAGAGGCCTTTAAGGTCACAGTCTCTGTGAAGTGTGTTTTTAATAAAATGTTCAATTTGCTTGATACATAGCCAGAATGACATTGAAGTGAATCGTCTGTCGTCTTGTTCTCTAGTTCTGGTCTGCACATCTTGTATCCGGGGGAGACGGACTTGAACAACTTGTTGAAGCTGGTTCTGACCGAAGGTAAAATTCCAGACATGTTGGCACAGAGACCTGGGCTGTTTCAATGACCTGTGTGCCTCACTGTGACGGTGTGCCGTGTAACTGTTTGCAGGCGAGAGGAACAGTGGCCTCTCCCAACTGCGGGATGTGATCCTCAACAACCTGGCCGACCAGCTGCAGAAGAACCGCTTCGGCAGCGAGGATGACGACCACTACAGGTGAGCGGAACACCCGTCTGGCCTAAAACAAACAAATAAATCATATCAGCACCCAAAGTCATTCTGCTCCCAATTACTTTATATTGGAGATCTCTATGTCTATGCATAGATGTTTATTTTAAAGGAATAATTCAGGTGCTCATAATGTTACTTTGGATAGTTGTCTTAAAATTGTCATACCTAAACCACAATGACCTCTAAGAGAAATCCATGACCTTTCAATCTGTTTAGATCATCACATTCTGTGCTGTTCAAAGCACATACTACCTAAGTCGTCAGTGTTCTCAGAACAAATAAATGTGATCAAATCAGAGTCATACAAATTAACTGATTAAGAGATGGTCTGGACGTTGGTGTGGATTTTGGGCATTTTGTTAATGCAGCGTCAGTTATGTCTCACATCACAAAACAACACATTTAATGTCTTAATTGTCATCACTGCTACAGAGATACAAATCGTAGCCAAATGCTGTTTGGCACGCTACCAGAGCAATTTGTACTGTAGTGGGTCCAGGCCTGTTTTTGAATGCACTGAATCAACCATCTCTCTCTCTCTCTCTCTCTCTCTCTCTCTCTCTCTCTCTCTCTCTCTCTCTCTCTCTCTACCTCTCTCTCTCTCTCTCTCTCTCTACCTCTCTCTACCTCTCTCTCTCTCTCTCTGTCTCTCTACCCTTCCCTCTCTCTCTCTCTCCCTCTCTCTCCCTCCCTCTCTCTCTCTCTCTCTCTCTCTCTCTCTCTCTCTCTCTCTCTCACACACTTGCTTGTGTTGGCTCCCCCTGCAGGCTGAGTGACGAACTGCTGCACTACATCCTGAAGACAGTGGTGCGAGAGTCCTGCCTCCTCATCACCAAATGCCAAACCGTGGCCCGGGACGACTTCCAGAAGCTTCTGTCCACGGTGCCAGTGCGTCGCTGCTGTTCTCTCGTCTGCTAATGGGTCACTGGGTCCCCGGTGGTTTAGAACCATTTGCTCTCCGTGGTGCAGACCACCCGAGCAGTGCCAAGCTCTCTGAAGCCATCTGTTTGTTCTGTGATTATATCTCAGACAGTTTAATCACGCCACGTTTTTTGTTGGCCTTGTAGTGTACCCGTTCTGTATTTTTTTGAACGATTGATGCGAATGAAATATGTAGAGAACTTTCTTCTATAAATCACCATGTTCAGAAATCTAACAGTGCAGCTTTTCTGTGCAAATAAAGTGATGAGTTATGGGTAGATAATAGATAATCAATACGCTCTCATCACACACAGAACCATGTCGGCAGGGCATCCGCTAAATCACTCCCTCCCTCCCTCTATTGATCTGCAGGTGGCTTCTCCAAGCTTGCGCTACCTCATGGCGGTCCAGAACCACTTACTCAGCAACACCATCCTCATCCGGCCCGACGACGCCGACGACAGCGACAGCTCCCTCCAAGGGGAAACAATGAAGGTACAGGTAAACATCCCCTTTAAAATCCCCCTACTGTCTGTTCTGTCTCCGTCTGAGTGTCTGTGGTCACGTGTGCTCGCGTGCTCGCATCACAGCCACTGGCGTGGCATGCAGAGAGCCCGGGAGCCAAGATGGCTGCCGTTGTCAGTGTTCTCGGAGCATGGCATGGCTTGGCCTGGCGCACAGTAGTCCAGAGTAGCTTTGACCTCAGGGTTGACCCCTTTGGTCCTCATAATAATAATTATAATAATAATAGTAATAATTATAATAATAATAATAATAATAATGCTGCTTAAACTTTTGCCATTTATTGTTTGTAGGTTCTCAATATTGCACATTTCCCCATCCAGATCTAGAATAACAGACTGCCTGAATGCTGTAATGTTAGCATTAAACAGACTGATCGTTTGTGTGTGTGTGGTTGTCAGTAAGCGTAGACAGGACAATGCCTCGGAAACATCACAGTGGTGAGCAATAAGAGCTAAAAAGCATTCCTGGCACTCTCCAGAAATAGCAGAAATAACATCAACCCACATCAGCCTGATAATAACTGCAACTCAGTTTGTTCATCATCAATTGAAGGACTGACCATGAAAAAGAAGTGATGTGCTTGTGGTTTGACAGTAAACGTTTACCCTGCAGTGACTGTGCACAAAAGCATCTTTTGAAGCGCCATCTTGAGTTAACATGTTTGGATGGATTTGACCTTTACTGTATACGAGTACTTTGCCAAAAGAAAAGGATTTGAACTTGCTTGATGGCAGTAGCAAAGAACCTCTGCACAATAACTAGCTACTACAGCTCCATTACAGCGCCATTGTATCGCCGTGTTACAACAGCTTCCTGGCGTTGAACCCGGTGACCACTGGAAGGGCTTGAGTGCTTTTGCCCACGTGTGCTTTGGCGACGTGCTCTCCACGCTTCTGATCCATCAGTGCTCTGCTTGGGCCACACACGCACGCGTCCTGGTCCTTGACGGAAAAGGTGTCCTTGCTACCTCTGTTCTCTCTTGTCCGCCTCAGGAGCTGCAGACCAGCATCCTGTCCCTGGCCACCAAGATCCTGGTGGGCTGCGACGAGGTCCTGGAGACCCTCCAGCAGGTCACCACCGCCCTCATCAACAGCGACATCAGCGACCGAGAGAGCAGGTACGCACACGCGGGGTCCCTGGAGGTTTAATGAGCTCACTGTGTGTGAGAGTGTATGGTCTATTTAATATTCAGACCCGCATCAGACATATTTTTAATGAGCTGTCCCCCGTTTGATCTACCAATTATTTTAGATTGTAATCTATCTAGGCGTAATCTATGTTTTATTACATGATTAATTTAATTCAATTATGATCTATCATATTATCCAAACTATATCTTGGTATATTTCCTGATCTAGGATAGATAGTTAATGATCTCAACAATATAGTTTTATGTATGTGTTTTTATAGGGTATTTAATGTCTATACGCATGGTAATTTGCTTTAATGGTTCTGTTAAATCCTCCCCCCCCTCCCCCCTTCCTGGTCTTCCCCAGGCTGAAGGGCCTGGAGCAGGTGACCAAGGCCACCATGCTGGGCCACCTGCTGCCGGTGCTGCTCACCTCTCTCATGCACCCCAACCTGCAGACGCTCACGCTGGCCGACGCTCTCATGCCTCAGCTGGTCCAGCTGGTCCTTTACACGAGCCAGGTGAGCCTGTGGTCCCGGCCTCAGTGTGGCATGGGTCTGTGTGTCTACACGAGCCAGGTGAGCCTGTGGTCCTGCCTCAGTGTGGCATGGTCCTGTGTGTCTACACGAGCCAGGTGAGCCTGTGGTCCCGGCCTCAGTGTGGCATGGGTCTGTGTGTCTACACGAGCCAGGTGAGCCTGTGGTCCTGGCCTCAGTGTGGCATGGGTCTGTGTGTCTACACGAGCCAGGTGAGCCTGTGGTCCCGGCCTCAGTGTGGCATGGGTCTGTGTGTCTACACGAGCCAGGTGAGCCTGTGGTCCCGGCCTCAGTGTGGCATGGGTCTGTGTGTCTACACGAGCCAGGTGAGCCTGTGGTCCCCACTTCAGTGTGGCATGGGTCAGTGTGTTTAAACTTGCCGTTCACGAAGTCACCAGGCTGTGTTCCGTGGTCTAAACCCGGTCCCTGTGCCACGAGGAGAGCGATCCGTTCTGTCATTTAATGAACCGAAGCGCAGCTCTGCTGCAGCGGTGCTGAAGTGCTCCAATGAGAGTGTTACCAAAGCAGGGAGCCAAGTTCTGCCCAAGCTACTTATGTTTTTGTAATTGTATAGTGTTCCGTAATTGATGTCTGTGTGTGGGGGTGTTTTGTGGAGCAGATTGTTGTTCTGTGCTCTAATGACACCCTTTTCCAGCAAAGCAGCAGGGGCAAGTAGTGCTCTCCTTGTAATGATGGCAATCCCAGCGTAGCCTCTGAAATTGCTTTGGTCCCTCTGAGATTCTGTTTCGGGGTTTTGGGTTCTTTTTTTTGGCTGAAAGCCCCTGCGTGTCTTCCATTTGAAGAGAGTAAGATAAATGAAGTTCAACCGAAGGAACATTTTAGCTGAGAACATTGAGACCATGTAGGTCAACCAGAGTTGAAATGAACCCAAGAAGTGCTCAGGAATGTTCTAGTTATCAGTTGGAATCGGAGAGAAAGGTTTGTTTTGTGGACGTAGTTGCTTTTATATTCATCTGTATGTTTTTCTTTTCTCCACAGACTGCTTTGCTGCTAAAGACCCAGTCACCTCTCTTCATTGAAGGTCCTTTGGAAAGCGGCTCTCTCCGCCAAGGGGCCAAGATGCCCCCTACTGATGACAAGTAGGAATGCGCCTATTAAGTCCCAGACCACACCTTTTTTTTTTATTTTATTTTTTTTTTTTAAGATTTATTTTGGGATTTTTTGCCTTTAATCGATAGTGCAGTGAAGAGTGGGACAGGAAATGAGAGGGAAAAGAGGTGGTGAGTGGACAGGAGAAACGACAACGGGCCGGATTCGAACCCGTGTCCCCCATGGGCGTCAAGCCCGTATGTGGTCGGGGCTACTGCTTGCGCCACAGTGCCCCCCGAGACCACACCTTTTTGCAACGGTTTTTACTTACAAAAAATATATCATAGAGCTCACAGACAGAAACAAAGCACACTCTGTGACTCTTCATTTGTTGCCATCATAAACATATCCAGGCATTTTGATTATCTGTTTCAGTAATGCCTAGTGATGTTCTTCTTTTTTGAAGTCTTTCATCAGTCACTTTTTGATTTTTGTTTTGTTTTGTTTTATTATCACTTCTTGGCCAATTTGATTTAACAGCTGGTTATGGAGATGTACTGTGTCAGTGTTTCCATAAGGAGTTCATGTACTTCATTCACTGGGATAATCCTTTTACTCCTGGGTTGGTAATTGCATTATCATCATGTTGCCTTCTAATTTACCACTGACAATTACTTCTGTGTGTCTCAGCCTTCCTTTTAATCTCATTCCCATGTCTCTCACTGCTGAAACACTATCTGCAAATGCTACGTTATTATTGCTAACATGTACTGTATGTTGTCCACACGTAGCACAGAGGCATCAGTCTCAAGCAGAGGAGAGAGACAGAGAGAGACAGAGAGAGAGAGAGACATACAGAGACAGACAGACAGACAGACAGACAGACAGACAGACAGACAGACAGACAGACAGACAGAGAGACAGACAGAAATACAGAGAGAGAGAGACAGAAATACAGAGAGAGACAGACATACAAAGAGAGACAGACAGACAGACAGAGAGAGACAGAGATAGAGAAGGACAAAGAGAGAGAGAGACAGGTGAACCAGACAGCCCTTGATTACCTCTGTCTGGTCTGTAGTCAGTCCATTTCTGCAGGCGGGGGGGGGCTGGCCTCATTTGGCTCTATTGATGAGGGAACGCTAGTGTGGGGAATATCAGCAGTAATTGCTTGTGTTCAGCAGCTCAACTAAACAACTAAAAGATGTCACTCGGGGATTGGGTGGATTGTGAACGAGGGAAAATACAATAGACAATATTGCATAAAAAAAACAAAGAATAATAATAAAGTTTATTTACTAAATGAGCACTGTGCTACTGATGGTAATGACATCCTGAGATGGAGGTATGTGCAGGAAATTCCCCCATGTGGTTACAATAGAAAAGATCTAGAGATAAAATATTGGTGTTGGATACAAGGACTCGAGAAGAAATCGCTAGTCAAAAGATCTCCGCCCCTCATGTGTGTGTACGTGGATTCACCGGGACGCTCCTCCTGTCCTCCTCTCGTCCTCCCCCCCACAGCCTGCGTATCCTGGAGGAGCGCGAGGAGCCAGGCTTCCTGACGGGGCTGAAGATCCCCGCCCCGTGGGCTGCTGGGAAGACGGTGGAGACGGTGCACCCGGTGCGAGACAACTACAAGTTCAAGGAGACGGTGCACATCCCGGGAGCGCGCTGCCTCTACCTGCGCTTCGACCCGCGCTGCTCCTCGCAGTACGACTACGACAAGGTGCGCTGCCCAGTCAGGCTTTTTGATGCATATCTGTGCAGGGGACACCCAGGAGGCTACTCCCAGTTTATTCAAAATACATCAAAATAGTAATGATAATGAAAATAGCTGTGATTTATATTGGTAATAATTCGATTCTGGTGTAATTATGTATATTATCTGGAAATTCATATATTTTAACAGTAAAATGTTAGTGTATTTAGTGTAGTGTGTGTGTGTGTTTGTGTGTGTGCGCGCGCGCGTGCGTCTGCATGTGCGTGCAGGAATAATCTAATGTTGGTTCTGCTGGTTTCAGCTGGTCATCTACGCTGGGCCCAACACAAACAGCCGCAAGGTGACGGAGTACGGGGGAAACACTCTGGGCTACGGCAGCCGCAGCGTACTGGGAACAGGCTGGCCCAAAGACCTGGTCAAGGTGGGAAGAACACACACACACACACACACACACACACACACACACACACACACACACACACACACTCTTTAAGTGTTCTCTTTCACACACATAAACAGGTCCATTTACATCTTTCTACCCACAACAACATATTTTAAAAGAAAAGGGTTCAAGGTTGCTGTGGGTGTTAGTTTTATGTTTCTAGGACAAAAACTTGCAGAGATTTTTAAATATATAAATCAAAATACCGCCAAAGTTCCCCACGGGGCCCCTTGGGGCTGGAAGAGTTAAGTCATATTCAGCACAAACCGGTTATCCATGTGACACAGATGACACGGCTCTGTTTGTCCCTTGTCTCACCCACCCCTGCTCTCACGTCTGTCTGGTGTGTTCTCCAGGTGGAGGGGGACACAGTGACGTTCTCCTTTGAGATGCGGAGCGGCCGTGAGCACAACACGCCCGATAAAGCCATGTGGGGCTTCTCATCCACTGTCCGAGCTCAGGTACACACATACATGAAGCACACAATATGGAAATCATGCGTTTAATCTGTACAGTAATATCATCACGTTTACTTGTCCCAGGGTTTTCATGTCTTTATACCCGGGTATTTGTACCATCCATTTTCATAGACTTTCTGACTAATGAAACAAACTTTCCTCCATTTCATCTACCCATCCACTCTCTCCTCCCCCCACCCCACCCCACCCGGCGTCAGGAGTCATCTGAGGACGTGTCTGGAGGCCTCCCGTTCTTGGCAGACCTGGCGCTGGGCCTGTCTGTGCTGGCCTGTTCCATGCTGAGGATCCTCTACAACGGGCCCGAGGTCACGCCGGAGGAGGAGGCCTGCCACGACCTGCTCTGCTCCAAGCTGCTGCAGCGGTGAGCTGGGCACACACACACACACACACACACACACACACCCACACACACACACACCGAGAGCACAAAAACAATCTAGGGCAACAGGATCACTACTATTAAATATTCACCAAAAAGAGAATCATATACTTATGTGATACATACAAGATTGTGATGTCTTAAAGCCTTTTTGGTGCCAGAACTGTTCTATTA